>NC_133665.1:40532536-40660332 GCF_037893015.1 Macrotis lagotis
TCTCCATTTTCAAATCTCATCATCTTTCATGACCTAGATAGATACTCCACCTCACCCACAAATAGGGGTAAGATTATACCATGATGGGACTTTTCCCCTAACCAACTTTAAATGAAAACTCTTAATAGACCCCAATGCTACAGAATGCTACAGAACCTCAAAAAACAAAATTGAAATAAATTCTCAATTCAAATTATCATGTAAAGATCTGTAAAGATCTGTCTTACATGGGTTAAAGGGGAGCATATCCTAGCATAGCTGGAAGAACTGGAAAGCCATGGATGGGTGGGGCTGTTAGCCACAACACAGCTCAGATCCAGGTTCAGCAAGTCAGTGGTGTAGCAGGCCAGTAGCAATGGTCCCAATCCTAACTCAAAAGATAAAGTTCAAGCCCTGGTAACATTAGTGCAACAGATGGGATTGGGTTGGGCTACGCTAATGTATGGAACAAACCACTAGCAACTGAAACATTGACACTGACTTAGGAAAGCAATGGGCCAGGGACCAGACTCTGGACTCCAGCACAGAAAACTTGTAACTATACTCCCCATGCCCCAGAAGCAGAACTTGACTATCAAAATAAGCCAAAAATCTGTTAACCATAAAAAGCTACTATTCTGGTAGAAATGATAAAAGCACCAACTCAGAAGAGGAAAGCAGTGACAAAAATGCCTATATGTGAAACTTCAAAAGAATTTTTAAATTGGTCTCTAATCCAAAAAGACCTCTTAGAAGAGCCCCCAAAGAATTTTCAAAGCCAACGAAAAAAGGAAGAAGAAGAAAAATTGAGAAAAGAAGCGAGTCATGCAGGAGAATTATGAAAAATTGACTGAAGAAAACAGTAGCTTTAAAAGTAAAAATGGTCACCTAGAAAAGGAATATATTCATCAAAAAGTAAAATCAACAACTAGAAAAGGAGTATAACTCTTCAAAAATTAACTAACTGGAAAAGAAATGAAGCTCATCTAAACTTAATCAACTGGAAAAGAAAACACAAAAGTTAACTAAAAAACCTCCTAAAATCCTAAAAAAATAGAATTGGACAAATATAAACCAATGATTCTATGAGGCATCAAGATTCCATCAAACAAAGCCAAAAGACTGACAAAAATGCAATGTAACTCTTCAGAAAAAATAGATCCAGGAGAGATAATTTATGAATTATTGGTCTACCTAAGAGATACTATCAGAAAAAGAATCTCTATAATATCATGCAGGGAAATTCTCATGGAAAACTCTCCTAACATCCTAGAATGAGAAGATAAAATAGTCCTTGGAAAAAAATCCATCTATCACCTCCCCATAAAGAGACTCCAAAATAAAAGCTTCAAGGAATATTGTAGCCAAATTTCAAAATTCTCAGTCAAAGGATGAAATATTGCAAGCGCTTAAGAATGAAACAATTTAAATATCAAGGGACCACAGTTAGGATTATGCAGGATTTATCAGCTTCAACATTAAGATTTTAAGGCCTGTAAAATGATATTCCAGAGGGCAAAGGAGCTTGAATTACAACCAAGAATCAAATACCTTGCAAAATTCAGCATATTCATTCTGGGGAAAAGATTTTCAATGAATTAGAGGATTTTTCAAACTTAACTATAAAAAGATCAGAAATGAACAGAAATTTTAATCTTCAAATATATGACTCAAGAGACCCGTAAAAAAGGAAAATGGAAAGGGGAAAAATGTTAATTAATAACACTAAATTGTCCACATCCCTACATGAAAAGACAATACTTTTAACTCTTAAAAATTGTATTTCTCTTAGCCTAATTGAAAGGAGCATACTTAGACAGAGGGTATGATAAAAATTGATTGTGACATGATCAAACATTTAACTCTTGGGGATTGCATTTCTATTGGAACAGTTAAAGGGCAGGAACTTGGATAGAGGGTATGAGTATAAACTGATTATAATTTAATGATGCTTATGTGAGAATTATTTTCTAATGGAGCTATTAAGGGATGGTACTTGGACAGAGTGTGTCAGTATGAAATGATCATGTCATGAAGAATCTTATCAATAAATCAACCAACCCTTAAGAATTGTACTTCTATCAAGATAAAAGGAGTATACTTTCATAGAGGGTGTGGGCAGGAGACAGAAATAAAACAAGACATGAAAAAGAGAATTATACTAGAAAAAGAAGGCATTGGAGGATACATAACAACTCATGATGATGAGGAACAAAGGACCAGTTATAAGAAAGGTAAAGAAGGGAGGGTGAGAGCTCTGAGTAAATCTTACTCTCAACACATTTAGCTCAAAGAGAGAATAATATACATTCCCAATTGGGTATCCTACAGGGAAATGGTGATGGAGGGGAAAGAAAGGGAATGTGAAGCTGATAGAATGGAAAGGGAAAGTAATAGTAAAGTTGATAGAAGAGAGGGCAGATTAAGAGAGAGGTAGCAGTCAGAAGCAAAACATTGGTGAGGAGGGAGAAGAGGAAAGGAGAGTGAAAAGTAAAAAGTGGGGGAAGATAGGATGGAGGGGAAAAACAGAATTAATGATCTTAACTGTGAATATGAAAGGGATGAACTCTCCTATAAAATGGAAGTGGATAGCAGAGTGAATTCAAAACCAGAATCCTGCAGTATATTGTTTACAAGAAGCATATTTGAAGCAGACACACACCACACACACACACACACACACACACACACACACACACACACACACGGTAAAGGTAAAAGGCTGGAGTAAAATATATAACACTTCATCTGAAGTAAAATAGGGGGTAGCAATCCTGATCTCAGACAAAGCAAAAGCAAAAAATAGATCTAATTAAAAGGAATAAGGAAGTAAAGACATTGTAAGGTTAAGGCTAACTAATAGATGTATTTGTGAAATTTTGTGAAATACTCCTTATAATTCACATCCATTGGAGAATGACTGAATAAGTTATCATATATGAATATTATGGAGTACTAGTATTTTGTAAGAAAACATGAGCATCCTGACCTTATGGAAGCACTTGCATGAACCGATAGTGAGTGAAGTGAGCAAAACCAGAACATTGTACACATTAACAACAACATTGTGAGATAATCAACTATGATGAAAGCAATTCTCTCAGGATTTCAGTGATAAGGACAATATTGAGAGAACTATTAAGGAAAACACCATTCACATGGTGTTTCAGAATGCAGAGCAAAGTATACCATATTCACTTTTAACAAGTTCTTTTATGTTTTTTTCTTTCTTTCTCAAGGTGCTTCTCTTTAGTTCTAATTCTTTTTTCACTACATGACTAATAAGCAAATATGTTAAACATGATTGTAGAGGCAGCTAGGTGGCATAGTGGATAAAGGACCGGCCCTGGAGTCAGGAGTACCTGGGTTCAAATCCAGTCTCAGACACTTAATAATTACCTAGCTATGTGGCCTTGGGAAACCATTTAACCCTGTTTGCCTTGCAAAAAATAAAATAAAATAAAATAAAATAAAATAATATGATTGTACATGTACAACCTATATCAAATTATTTGCTGCCATGAGGAGGGGGGAGGGAGGGAAGGAAGGGTGGTAGAAAAATGTGGAACTTATAAGTTTGCAAAATGATGAAAGCTGAAAACTATCTTTACATATAATTAGAAAATAAAATAAATGATTTTTTCCAAACCAAACAAGATTATACTATGATTTTTCTTATCTTATCACTTACTAGTGTTCTACTCTACAAAATTCAGAACTCTGACATTTCCTACCTTAACAGAATGTAGACTTTTTCTCCTCTTTTCCTTTCTCTAGTCATTCTCTTTGAAACCTCTCTGGTATCATCTTCTACTTCCTTCACTGATCCTACTTGCAAACTTCTAAATGCTACTGAGGAAAGTCACATGACTATACCCATTGAGTCCACTATAAATTTTTAAGCCATCTCGTGTCAACTGGAGGTCTCACTGCTTCTCAACAATCTTGTATTCTCTCCTAATTAATTTCCTATTTTGTGCTTCACTGTGCCAGTTTCTAATCTCTTTATTTCTTAAAACTACTTTTATCACTACTCTATCATATTCATTTTTAATGAGTCTAGTTTCATACTTAACTTCCAAAAATTGAAGCCTTATAACATGAACTTCCTTTGTTGATCCCAATTCTATACCTTAAATTTCCTCTATATCATTGATTAATCTCCTCTTCCTTACTACAGTCACAGAGGAAAAGGTCCATCTTCATTCCACAATCAACCTCTCTACTTATGATCTTGAAACCCAATCCCTCTGAGAATTTGCTCTTTCAGTCAAATTCTCTCTTTTTATCTTCAGAATCTTTGTATCCTGTGATTCCTTTTCTAATGTCCAGAAATATATCCAGACCCCCATCCCAAAACAAACAACCCCCCCCAAAAAAACCCTCCACTGGAGTCTGTTATCCTTTCAACCTATGATCCTTTAGTTCTCCTCTCTTTTCAAAAACACCCTCCTATAAAATAAAGCTATCTATAGTTTTTTACTTCAGGTCTTTACATCTCATTAATTCACTCCTCAAGCTCTGAAAATCTGTTTTCTTATCCCACTGCTCAATTGAAATTATTCTAAATTTACCACTAATCTTTGCTTAAATCCAATGCTCTTTTGCCATCCTTATTGTCTGCATCTTTCTGTGGTTTTTAAACTTCTTCTCCTGATTGCCTTCTCTATCTAGACAGCTTCTCCTCCCTGGAACTGTCATGGCACAGAATGCTTTTGGTTTCCCCTCTTAATGTGCTCATTTCTTCTTGGTCTCCTTTGCTGAATATTGATTCACTTCTCATTTATGAATCTGAGATTGATATAGGACTATGTTCTTATTTATTTATACCCTCTCTCAGAAATCTCATCAGTTTCCAAATACTCAGTTATTTATGTTAATAACTCACAAAACTCATTTCTCTCCTGAGCTCTAGTCCTCCAATTGTAGGTCCCATAAAAATCTCTAACTCAGCATTCTGAAAAAAAAAAACAGGATTCATCATCCTTTCCTAAGTCCCACTTATTTTCCCAAATTCTCTCTTTTTGTGGAAGGTACCACCATCTTTCCAGTCATTCAAATTTGAAACCTAGAAGTGATCGTTTACTCTCTCACCCCTCCACTGCCTCACTCTGACAAATACAATCAGGTACCAAGTTTGCTTTTTAAAAAATGTTTGTAAAATTACTAAGTAATTTTAAAGAATGAGTGGATCAAACAACAAATCCTAGAACTAAGCAATCATTTCATTCAAGAAAATAAAAATTTATGGGATGCAGTCAAAGCAATTTTTAGAGGAATTTTTATAGCTCTAAATTTTTATATGACTAAAACAAAGATGAGATCAATGAATTAGGTATGTAACTAAAAAACCCCCCAATAGATTAAAGATCCCCAATTAAATACCAAATTAGAAATTCTGAAAATCAAACAAGAGATAAATAAAATTAAAAGAAAACCATTGATCTAATAAATAAAGCTAAGAGTTGGTTTTATGAAAAAAATCCCAATAAAATAGATAAACCTTTGGTTAATCAGATTTAAAAAAAAAGAAAGAATACCAAATTACCAGTCTCAAAAGTGAAAAGGGTGAACTCATTCTAATATGGAAGAAATTAAAGAGACAATTCATAGCTATTTGCCCAACTGTATACCAAATAAATTTGATACCTGAGTGAAATGTATGAATATTTACAAAAATATGAACTACTCATTAACAGAACAGGAAATAAGATATTTAAATAATGCCATTTCAGAAAAAGAAATTGAAAAAAACATCAATAAACTCCCTAAGAAAAAGTCTCCAAGTCTAGATGAATTAATATGTAAATTTTATCAAACGTTTAAAAGGCAATTAATTCCAATTCTACCTAAACTATTTTAAAAAATAGGAAGAGTTCCATAAAATTCCTTTTACGACACAAATATGGTGCTGATACCTAAACCAATAAGAGTCAAAACAGACAAAGAAAATTTTAGACCAATCTCCTTAATGTACATTGATGCATTTAAATAAGATTTTTGGCAAAGAGATTATAGCAAGGTATTAATAGAATAATACACCATGATCAGGTAGGATTATATCAGGTAGGCAGGGATGATTCAATATTAGGAAAACACTCAACATAATTGAACGTATCAATAACAAAACCAAAAGAAATTGTAGATTATCTCAATAGATGATGAAAAGCCTTTGACAAAAATACACAGGATCCATTCCTATTAAAAACATATGTAAGTAGAAGAATAAATGAAATTTTCCTTAAAATAATTAGCAATATCTATCTAAACAAATGTTATATGTAATAAGGATGAACTAGAAGCATTTCCAATAAGATAAGGGGTGAAACAAGGATGCCCATTATCATCATTACTGTCTATTTTGGAATTAGAAACGTTAGTTTAGCAATAAGAGAAGAAAAAGATATTGAAGAAATTAGAATTGGTAATGAGGAAGCATAATTTTCATTCTTTGCCGATGATATGTTGGTAAACTTAGAGAATCAGAGAAAATTATGTAAAAAACTACTCGAAACAATTAACAACTTTAGTGAAATAGTAGGATATAAAATAAACCCACATAAAAACATTAGCATTTCTGTATATGAACAACAAAGTCCAAGGGCAAGATATTGAAAGAGAAATCCCATTTAAAGTAACTACAGAAAACATTTCAAAACAAACCCAGAAACTATATGAATATAATTATAAACCACTTTTTACACAAACAAAGTCAGATCTAAACAACTGGGGAAATGTCAATTGCTCATGGTTAGGTTGAGTTAATAAAATAATCTAACAAAATGAAATTACTTATTGAGTATCATACCAATTAAACTACCAAATACAGTAGAACCTTGGTTTACAAGTCACCTGGTTTATATATACTTCACTTGTTGAGGAAAAATTTTTCACAAAATTTGTCTTGTAGGAGGAACAAAAATTTGCAGTATCAACATTATGTTTGGATTTGAATGGCTCGTGAAGGGATATTGCTCAGCTAGGGCAATTTTTTTGTCATTTTTTTTTTTTTGCTTTCACCTTCTCATTATTCACAATCATCCTCTTTGCTCATGTCCTCATTACCTCTTACTTGGACTGTTGCATAGCCTCCTAATTGATTTATCTATTTCAAGTATCTTCCCTCTCCCATTCAACCAGAAGCGAACATAAAATCAGTGAGTCAAAACATGAAAGTGATTCTAAAAAATTGAAAAATAAATGAAGGCAGCAGTATTATTCACTTTTAGTGAAAATAGCATGAGAGATAATTCTCCCAAGGTTGAAATCCTTGATATTCACATGGAAGAAAATTCTCCTTCCAAGTAATAATCCTTCCTCCTCCTCCCTCTCAGGTCCCTCATGCCACTCACAACTCTTCTCAAAAGAAAAGTGCAGGTTAATTTGTTTTATTTTTGGTTTATACTGTGTACTAATCATTGCTATTGTATTTCAGGTACATTAGGAACAAAAAAACTTACTTAAAATTATAAAAAAATTATTTTTATATTAATATTTTTGATGATGTGGCACTGATCATCTGACTTTACATTATTTCTTATGAGAAAATTCACTTTGCAATATGAACAAATAGCATGTTGGAAAGAAACTTGGGAATGAATTATATTTATTAAACCAAGGTTCTTCTGTAACTGTTTTAGTGTTTTCTTTTCAAGACAAATGGGGTTAAGTGGCTTGTCCAAGACTACACAGATAGGTAATTATTAAGTGTCTGAGGTCTAATTTGAACTCAGGTACTCCTGACTCCAGGGTGGGTGTTCTATCCACTGCACCACCTAGCCGTCCCTTACTGTAATTGTTTTACCAAGCTAGAAAGAAATAGAAATAAAATTCATCTGGAGCAACAAAAGGTCAAGAATATCAAGGGAAATGATGAAAAGACTTCTAAAGGAAAGTGACCTTGCTCAGTAGTCATCAAAACTGCCTGGTACTGGTTAAAAAATAGAGAAATGGACCAGTGGATTAGGATAGTTACAAAAAACAAATAGTAGCAAGTGACTATTGTTATCTATTATTTGGCAAAGCAAAGGACATTAGCTTCGGGATAAGAACTCACTATTAGACAAAAATCATTAGGAAAACTGGAAAAGTAGTATGGCAAAAACTAGATATGAACCCACATCTCATGCCCTAGACCAAGACAAGTCAAAATTTAGACAGGGCTATACCGGAGACCAATTAACAGATCAAGAAATACTCTATCAGATTTATGGAAAGGAGAGAAATTTATGACCCCAAAAAAGAATATATTATAAATTGCAAAATGGATAATTTTGACTATATTAAATTAAAAAGGGTTTGCACTAATAAAGTTTCCAAGATTAGAAGGAAAACAGAAAGTTGGGAAACAATTTTTACAGCTAGGGGTTTTAGCTGTAAATAAAAGTTTTAGTTCTGAAATTATAGAGAATTGAATCAAATTTATAAGGTTACAAGTCATTCCCCAGTTGATAAATGGTCAAAGGATATGAATAGGCAGTTTTCAAATGAAAAAATTAAAGCTATATATAATCATATAAAAATGCTCCAATTTTTACTGATTAGAGAAATACAAATTAAAAGAGCTTTGAGGGACCACCTCATACCTATAAGATTGGCTAAGATGAGAAAGAGGGAAAATGATCAATGTTGGAGAGGTTGTGGGAGGATTGGGACATTAGTACACTATTGGTGTAGCTATCAAAGAATCCAACCATTTTGGAAAGCAATATAGAACTATGCCCAAAGAACAATAAAGCCGATCATACCCTTTGACCCAGCAATGCCAACACTAGGCCTGTGTCCAGAAGAAATCATAAAAAAAAATGAGAAAAGTCCCACATGCTCCAAATATTCATAGCAGCTCTTTTTTTGCAGTGGCAAAGAATGGCTGAACAAGTTATGGAATATGAATGTTATGGAGCACTATTATTCTATAAGAAACCATGAATGGTCAAACTCTAAAGAGGCATGCAAAAAATTGATGCTGAATGAAGGGAGCAGAACAAAGAGAACATTGTACACATTAACAACATTGTGAGTTGATCAACTTTGATGGATGCAGCTCCTTTCAGCAGTTTAGAGAGCTAGGACAAAACTGGGAGTCCTCTTAAGGACAATGCTGTCCCCATCCAGATGAAGAAAAATAAAACGAAACAAAAAATAAACTACAAAATATGAATGAACATTATGATCACTTTTAAAAATTGTCTCTTATGATTTCCTTTCCTATATCACAATATACTTTCTTTTCCCTTAGTCCTAGTTCCTCATACAAAAAATGACTAATCTGTAAACATGTCAACCACAAATGTACATGTACAATGTTCACTAAACTGTATGCCACTGAGGGGAAAGGTATGGGAAGGGAAGGTGGAAGGTAATTATGAAACATAAATATACATGTGGATGAATATTTATATAATTGAAAAAATAAAATAAAAATATCAATTAAAAAAACAAAATTTTTGCATTGTTGTCTTTTGTCATCATCATAGTTATCCTAATTATCCCTGCTCCTCCAGAACAGATATAAAGTCTTATTGGTTCTATCTCTTATATTCATCCTCTTTTTATGAGATATGCATGCACACACCATCACATCTCTCATCTGTACCACTCCAGCAGTTTTTTTGACTTCTCCTTCCTTCCTTCCTCTCAAGTCTTTCTCTTCATGAGCCCTTCTTACAGACAGGACAAATCGATATACCTAAAGTACAGGTTAGATCACATCACCCTCTGCTAGAGAATGTCCCTGTTTTCTCTATTATAAGCTATAAACTTCCTTGTTTGTGATTAAGCCACACTCTGGCTCAACCTATATTTGTGGATTGACTTTTACTTAACATGCACTATGTTTTAGTCAAATTGGCTTTGTTATTCACTAGGCACCAACTGCCTTTTGAACATCTTGAACCAAGGAAGATATACTACATATTTGTGCTGCAACTTGTCCAGTCATTTCCCAATTAATGGGCATCCCTTCAATTTCCATTTCTTTGCTGCCACAAAGACAGCTGCTACTAATATTTTAGAATATACAGATTCTTTTCCTTTTTCTCTAGTCATCTTTGGAAATTAGTCCTACAATATATGATTATGGGACCTAATTATAATAGAATACCACTGTGCTATAAGAAATGCTGAGCTTGATGATCTTAGAAAAATATGAATTGACACATGAAATAATGAAGAGCAAAATGAACAGAACCAAGAGAACATTGCATATAGTAACAATATTATTTTAAGAAAAATTTTAAGGAATAAATCATTTTACTATTATTAACATCCAAATTAATTACAAAGGGCATATGGGGGAAGATGCTATTTTTATCCAGAGAAAGAACTGATAAATAGAAGTATGTATAGAATAATTTTTTATATACATACACATATTTGGATATAATGGTTACAACTCTAGAATGGGGGAAGGGGAGTGGGAAGGGAGAGGAAGGAGGGAAGAAAAAAGAAATTTACATGATAACATTATTATATAAGTAGATTGTACATATATATCTGCAATTTAATATGAGATCTTTTTTTTATTTTACTGTTATGGAAATGCTTGTTTCATTCCATAAATTAAAAATAAAATAAAAATAGAAATTAAAAAAACAAGGAACATTATGTCCTATCACTGTTTCAAACTCAACATGTGCAAAACAGATTTATCATCTTTCCCCACAACCCCTTCCTCCCCTGACAACTTTCCTAACTTCCATATTGCTGTGAAGGGCATATTCAGAATGTTCCTGGTCACCTAAGCTTGTTGTCAAGTTGTTTTTTTTTCATTTTTCATCTGCTCTCATCTATTCCTTTATTTCCACTCATGTAGCCACCACCCTGGGTAGGCCCTCCTTACCTTATGCCTATGGTCATCTTTTAATTGTGGGAACATGATTATAATAGAATACTACTGTGTTATAAGAAATGATGAGCTTGATGATCTTAGAAAAATATGGGTAGACTTGCATGAAATAATGAAGAGCAAAATGAGTAGAACCAAGAGAACATTGCATATAGTAAGAACTTTTTTTCTCCCATTTTCTCAACTACCAAATGATTTTCCTAAAGTACAAGAGTGACAATTTCACATGCCCCTCACCAATAAGATCCAACAGTTTTCTGTTTCCTCTAGGATTAAATATCCAATCTTTTGTTTAGAATTTAAAACACTTTACAAGATTCTTTCTCTACATTTCTAATTTTTCTCATACTTTACTTTCCAAATGCTCAAATGTCGAACAACCGTGGCCTTCTTTTGGATCTCCTACAAGGACACTTTATCTACTAATTCTTTTCTTGTCATCCAAGCTTGGAATATTTTCCTTTGTCACTGCTGTCTCCTGCTCCCATCAAGATTTAGCTCAAATCCTATATTCTATAAGAGGCTTTTCAATAATAGTTGGAAGGTAATCTGAAAGGGGAGTGGTACAGTGGATTGAATATAAGGTCTGGAGTCAGGAGGACCTGAGTTTAATTTGGTCTTAGACTTTTGCTAGCTTTGTGAACCTGGGCAAGTCATTTACCCCTGTTTGTCTTAGTTCCTCATTTATAAAATGAACTTTTGGAGTTTAAAAATGATATCTTTGCCAAGGAAATACTAAATAGGTCATTGAGAATTGGACTTGACTGAAATGACTCAGCAGCAACAAAAAATTGGAAAGGGCAAAACAATAAGCAGTTGGTGGGTCTAGAAAAGATCTTTCCAGACATCTGGAAAGTCAATGCAAATAGAGAAAAACAGGAAATGGAATGATGAGATCTAGGAACTTATAGTAGTTCAATATATTAGGACATGTAGAGAATTTTATAAGAGTTAAGTTTGAGAATGTAATTTGAGATCAGAATATAGAAAATCCTGAATATCAATGTAAAAGTTCTTTAAATTAAAATTTTATTGTTGTCATTTTTTTGACATTACAGATAATTTCCAGATTCTCTATTTATGAAGGACTCATTTCCAAGATTTCACAAGGATCTGATTCCAATTTTTAAGAAAAAGAGCCAGCCCTCCACTAATAAATCATTTAAGGTTATGAAGAGGTAGTTCTTGGGGAAGATACACAAATGATCTACAGTCATATTTAAAAATTCTCCAAATCACTACTAATTAGAGAAATGAACATTTAAAAATTTTTGAGATTTTACCATCAGAAGCACAAAGATGATAAAAAAAAGAAAATGATGAATTTTGGAGGACTGGTGAAAAAATGGACACATTGATGCAGAGTAAAGAGTTTGGACTTAATGGCATTATGACTTAGGAATGATATAATGGAAAAAGCATTGGCCCAAGACTCAAGATACATGGGCATTATCAATGATCATATGGTTTTACAAGCTATGAACATATTATACTTTATCTCTTTAATCTTTATTTCTAGACATCATTGGGGAGCCAAGAACATACTCTCAGACAGGAGTCTATGAATTTGACTGAGATTAACTCTCATTAATTAACACTCACACCCAGTAGTAATATGACCATCTGTAAATCAGACAAGCAGATGGTTACAAGGGATTATCACTTTCTCAGGTCCATATAAGTCTAGACCAGTTTCTCTTGGTTTCAAAATGGAACACACATTTGCAGTGACATTTCCTCTGTACTTTAAACTGTTCTACTTTGTGTTATAGTTATTTGTGAACATGCAGATCAGAGTATTGAGAGCCAAAAAGAACTTCACAGGTCATCATGGCCAAACTCATCTTTCACTCCTCCTTATTTCCATAGAGAACACTACTGTCTTTCCTGTTACACAGATTCATGACCTTGGAGTCAGTCATGTTAGATTTTTTGCCCTTCCTCCCTGAACCTTCCCATGTCTTCCAATGGCTGCTAAATTTTATCAACTTTATATCTACAACATCTTCCACAGTTAGTCCCTTTATCTACTATTCTTTGGTTTTTGACTCTCAACACCTCTAACATGGACTTTTACAACAGTTTCCAAATTGCTTTCCCTTCTTCAATTCTACCCTTTCCAGAACACAAACCATAAAACTGCTAATAATTTGCCTAATGCACATGTCTGACTTTGTAGAATGTAGAATCTTTCTTAGTCTGGCACTACTAGTTTGCCTCTCTGACCTTATTTGGCATTATCCTCTTTACTTTGCACATTCCAACAGAACTGGTATATTTGCTGCTCCCCAAACTTAACATCTTATCTTCAGATTCAGTGTCTTTGCATAGATTGTCTTAAAAGACTGGAATGCATTTCCTCCTCACCTTATTCCTTTTTAAATCCTTATTTTTCTTCAAGGTTCATCTTCAGTAACTTTTCTTCTAGAAAACTGGGCCTCCTCTTCTTCACTATGCTTTCTTTCCCCCTTAAATTATCTTGAAATTAAATAATGTGTAAATGGTATATCTCCAGGAACCTTTAATCTCTGTGAAGTTAGGGCTCATTTTTAATTTGTGTCTATGGGTGTCTTCTCCCTAACGGCTAGCATAGTGTTTTGCAAAATAGCAAGCCCTCAATAAAAGCTCATTTAATTGGATTAAAAAATAAAGTGGAGAAAGAGCCCCTTACTTATCCAAATACCTGAACTTTCAAGTCTTAGATAGCAAGCATGAAACTAAGTAAAATTAAAGAAAATATTTATTCATATATTTCTGATCATTAAAGTTTCTGTTTATAACTAGAGAGAGAATGGTAAATTGTTTAGATCTTTAATTTTCAAAGATATGACAAACAACTTTGCAACTATATGTGTATGTTTTCTATGAATGATGCCTTTTAACAACCATAGACAGAACAGCAATGTAATTTATTTTCTGCCTGTAGGTAATGCATTCCCTAGTAAAATAAGATATTTGTTTGAATTTTTTTCTTTATATGCCTTCATTCTGGCAGTTTCTCACCTCATGTGTTTATTTTAAAGAAACTCAGTATGAACTGGGCTGTTACAAGGAGTTCAACCCTAAAGCATTATACAAAATGGCTCTCTGATAATTAAGGCATATCCTCAGAAGGTACCAAGGGAGGACTTTGTAGCCAGTTCAGAAAAAGAATTGGAAATACATATTGGTGTGTAGCTATGTTTGAAGAGGAAAAGTGTTAAAGGTTAAAGAATGAAAAGGTGGATATTAGAGACAAGGTATTATTTGATATATATGTGATGAAATGATTAATCATGTATGTTCATGTTTAAAGGGTAAATTTTTCTAAGAAAAAATAATTTCCCATTTTCCTTATGGTTTATAACTTGAAGATGCAGATTTGAGCTTAAATTGGGCTGAATTTTCTAGTCTCTCTAGAGTTCTTTCCCTCCACCCCTGTGAATTCATGGAAAAATGAACAGGCAGCGTACTCTGGTATTGGAATAAATTCCTGCCCTGGAGTCTATTGGCTAATACCCTGAAATAAGAGGAATCAAAGCCTTGAAGTTGGGAGAGGCAATGGGGTAGTGGAAAGAATATTTGACTTGCAGTCAGAAGAACTGAGTTAAGTTCCAACTCAGACTAGTCATGTGACTTGGATCAAGTCATTTAGCCTTTCTATGCATTAATTTTCCTGTCTGTGGAGTAATAGAATTAATACTTACGCAGTTTATCTGCTTCCTGAGGTTGTGAGTCAGTCAATCAATTAGCTGTCTCTATCCACTGTGCTATGATATTGCTAATGATGGAGAGAACTATAAAGACCAAAATAAAAAAAAGTTTCTGCTTTCAAGGAACTTACATTCTTTAGGGGGAAATAAATACACAAATAAATAAATACAAAATTATTCCAAATGACAGAAGGACCAGTATTCCAAATAAGACAAGTATATTTTGGTTGTGACCAATGTGGAAATACAATTTGCTTGACTCTGCTTATCTTATATAGAGACTCACTTTTTCTTTGTTTTTTTTTTTTTACAAGGCAATCGGGTTAAGTGGCTTGCCCAAGGCCACACAGCTAAGTAATTATTAAGTGTCTGAGGCTGAATTTGAACTCAGGTACTCCTGACTCCCGGGCCTGTGCTCTATCCGCTGTACCACCTAGCTGCCCCTTCATTTTCTTTTTTTAAGACAGTGATAAAAGGTAACAAATAATAAATACTTAATAATTGAAAAAATAAATTAATAAAAATATTTACTAGAAAGAAAAGACAAAAAAATATGTCCAAACAAGTTGCAAAATATAAAGTACAAAAATATATCCAAAAATAGAGTAATTTCTTGGGGATGGAGGGCACAAGCCACTGGGAGGGTATCAGAAAGGGATCCAAGGTACACACAAGTCAAAGTTTGCCGACTTTGTACTTTGGTCTAAAGTTGACTTTGGAACTAGAGATTAATCAGGAGGGAGGAGGGGCACAGACATAAATTCTAGGGGGTGAGGGAATATGCTTTTACTTGTTTTCTTAGTCCAACTCTGAAATGAATAGACCTATACGATTTAGGAGAAAGAAAACATTCCTTTTTGCATAGAACTCTCCAATATGGAAGAACTAATTTTTTTTGGTACAAAATCTTAGTCTTACTGTAGCAGGTTGTGCTGACAGTGTGGGCAAAAGATATGGGCCAAATTCTGAAGGTTGGCTTCCTCTTGTGGTTTCCACAACTCCTTGATGTTGAGAAGGAGGCAAGTAGCACAAGACTAGATACTTTGTCTGGCAGAAGGTGGGTCTCTTGGTGAAAAAAAGGGTCCCTAACAGAACTTGTGTTGATTTTAGGGGAAATATAGAATTTACTTAAATTCATAGCATGTATCATTTTCAGGAGTTGCTGAAAATTCTGAATGTATATTTTGTGAAATATACAAAAATTATGTTAAACAAAGCCACAGATACGTGATAAACTTCAGCTTGGTGCTCTGGAAGAAGCACAGGGTTAAAAGTCAGAAGATATGGATTCTAATTCAGACTGCTTCTTATTATTTATATAACCTTGAACTGAAGCCACTTTACTCCTCAGTTTCATCAATTGTATAATGAGATATTTAGACAAGACAGTGTTCAGTATCCAGGTTCTTGGAGATATTTCTGACTTTTCCCTTATTTTATCTGTTCTGCATATATCTTGTATTTGTCTAGTTATTTACATGCTTTATCTTCTATTGCATTACATACTTTGATGCCAGTTCTTCCCTTTGAATCCCCAACTCTTGGCACACAATAAGTGTTTGTTGACTGGCTGATTCATCTAATATAGATGGATAGAGAGAGAGATAGATAGATAATTAGACATCTATCTCTATCTCTATCTCTATCTCTATCTCTATCTCTATCTCTATCTCTATCTCTATCTCTATCTCTATCTCTATAAAAGTTACCAAGTCCTTTTTATTCTTTCTTTGAAATGTTTCTAAAATTCATTTCCATGTCTATTAGCCTAATCTAGTCTTTCATCTCTTCATATCTAAATTGCTTCTACAATCTCCCTGTGTTTTTTTCTCTTCTGTTCTGTTCCATAGACAATTTTGCTTTTTTCTTTATATCACTCAAAAACATTTTATGATACCTGATTTACTAAAAACTTTTTAATGCTTTACCATCCTTACCCTTACAATTCATGGCACTCTGGTATTGAAAGTATTTGGAAGATTTACATAAACCAATGCAAATTACAGTGAGCAGAACCATGAAAACTGACTATAATTAAAATTGCTTGCTGCAATGTTATAATGACTGTCTGACCCCAAGGAAGGAAAATGAAAAAAACTTTTCAAGGGAAGAGGCAGAATATGACCCCAGGTATGGAATTTTTATATAGTATCAGTTTTTTGAAATGTTTTTAATTTGTTCATCTAATTGTCCTTCTTTTTAAATTTTTAATCATAAGACTTAGTGCTCTGGGAGGGGAAGAGGCTATGCCTTGAGAAATGAAAGTAAAATAAAAACAAAATCTAGCAATTTTTAAAAATGTACTCTATGCTTTCTTTAGAATTTTAAAACACTCACAAAGTAGGTCATTCAATTCTTTCCCCATCTCCCCATTTTACAGATCAGAAAATGAGTTCACAAAGAGGTGAAGTGATTTGCCCAAAGTAATGCTAGGAATGTGTTGAAACCAGAAATTGAACCTATCTTTTAATTACTAGACCATTGTTCTTACCATTAGACCATGGTGTTTTTCTAACACCATTTGTGTCTGCTTCCTCCCTTTTCATTTGTCATCTGTTCTTTCTCATCACGTTATTATTATTATTATTATTTATTTATTTGAATAGAGATATAAACTATTTCTCTTCTATCTTAACCATAGGTTATTCCCTAATGCTTTGCTTTTGATCTCTATTTTTTCCCTTTTACATTATTTGGAGAATTAAACCATTCTTATGAGTTATTTAGATTATTTCCCTCTTGTGTCCTACTAGTATGTGAAATAAATTCTTCCCTCTAACCATATCAAGTCTTCTTATTGTTCTCTGAGTATATTTTTCTCATTTCTACATCTAGCTCCTTTCTGGCCTAGAATTCCTTCTACCTTCCTCTCTGTCTCTTCTAAATCTTATCCATCTTTCGGGGCCAAGTTTGAATGTTATCTCCTCTAGGAAGTTATTTCCAACTATTTTAGGCTTCAGTTCTTGGTTCCTCTACTTTGAAATTACTTAGTTTACATGTCCTGTAATTTTAACATGTCATTATATAATGCCTTGAGCTATTGATTTCATGGTTTTATGCTCATTGAATTTGGGGAATTTAGATGAACATAACGTAAGAGATTTGGATTTGAATTATGCCTATGATACAAATTGATTCTGTGATCCATGAAAAATCATTTAAGTTCTTGTTGCTCCAGGCAACTTTCTAGGAAGGTCAATGGTTCTAGATTCAGGAGAGTTAGATCCGAATTCCAACTCCAACAATAGCTGTCAGCTAACCTTTCCTCAGAAATAAAATGAATGAGTTGGACTAGATCAAAGGTTCTTCAACTTTTTTGTATACTGATGGTCTATGGATGCCTTTTTAGAAAAATATGTTTAAGTGATCAAAGGAAATGATATAGTTTAAAGATTAGTGAAAAATAAAGATGTGACTTTTCACCATCCAATTCATTTGATCTCCTTAAATATCATCATGGACCTTTTTGGGGGGTTCATGGAAACTAGGTTTAATAGCCCTGGACTAGAGTCAGAGCTAAGATGGTGGTAGAGTTGCAGGAAGCTTTATATGAACTTCTTCTTAGTTCCCAGAGCCTCCAAAAGAGCCCCTAAAAGTTTGCAGGTCCCTAGACTGAGCTGTACCTAAATAAGTACAATACTCATACGCTAAGAAAGCAACATCAGGTCTAATCTAACCTTCCTTCTGAAAACACAGCAGAGCTTAATCCTAACATCATTTTAAGATAGGGAATATAAGGGGAAAATAATTCTATTATAAAAATTTATTATAGCAATAGGGACATACAATATATAAATCTAAAAAAAGGGGAGCAACTCCAAAACATCTATAAGCAAAGCCTTGAAAATATAACATGGATACAAAATTAACTAGGATTCCTAGGAAAGATACTACAGGAGTTTTTAAAAGAATTAACTTTTTTTTTAAGTAAGTGAAATAAGAACACCAAAGGAGAAAATGGAAAAGAAATGAGAACTGTGGAAGAAAGAATTGAACAAAATAATTATCAACATGTTATAAAACCTGCTGATGCAAAAAATTTCCTGAAAATTATAATGGACTAAATAGAAGATAGTGACTATATGAGACAAGAAATGTTTTTTTTTAAGTTAAAAGACTGAAAAAATGAAAGAAAATGTTAGATATGTTATAGCAAAAATAACTGACCTGGAAAACATGCTGTGGAGAAAAAAATTTAAGGACCACTGGACTACTGAAAAGCCGTGACTAAAAAAAAATGAGTACAAATATCATATTTCAAGAAATCTTAAAGAGAATTACCTAGCTCTATTAGAAACAGAGGCAAAGGGGGCAACTAGTTGGCAAAGTGGATGGAGTACCCACCCTGTAGTCAGGAGGACCTGAATTCAAATCCAGCCACAGACACTTCATAATCACCTAGCTATGTGACCTTGGGCAAGTCACTTAACCTCATTGCCTTGCAAGAAGAAAGAAAGAAAGAAAGAAAGAAAGAAAGAAAGAAAGAAAGAAAGAAAGAAAGAAAGAAAGAAAGAAAGGAAGGAAGGAAGGAAGGAAGGAAGGAAGGAAAGGAAGAAAGAAAAGAAAAAATTGGAGGCAAAGTGAAAGCAGAAATAAATTTGTCAATCATCTTCCAAAAGAAGCCCTCAAATAAAATCTCCCAGAAATAGTATAATTAAAAGTCAAAGATTTCAGATCAAAGAAAAATTCCTTCAAGCATCCTGAAAGAAAACATTCAAATACTGAGAATCCACAGTGAGGACCCCACATGATTTAACAGCCACTATTGTGAAAGACCAGAGGTTGAAAATATAATATTCTAGAAGACAAAGGATATAAACTTCTAGTCAAGAATAGTTCAGAAAAATATAAGTATAATGCTACTATGATACCACGAGAGAAATGATTGCCACTATCCACTTCCAGATCACAAATCTAGGTCAGACTGAAGAAGGTAAAGTGTGGGTTGGCATTCTGTTCCAGGATATAAAATGAACCTTTAATGATGAAGATTTCTAAACATTCTTTTTTATAAGGTTATTGCAAGGCAATGGGGTTAAGTGGCTTGCCCAAGGCCACACAGCTAGGTAATTATTAAGTGTCTGAGGTCAGATTTGAACTCAGGTACTTCTGACTCCAGGGCTGGTGTGCCACTTAGCCACCCCTCTAAACATTCTTGATGTAAAGTCCAGTGCTACATAGAAACTTTAAAGTTCAAAAAGAGTAGTTATGAGAAACATAAAATGATAAGTAAAAATGAAAATCATAAATGACTAAATATAGGAATAAACTGCTTACATTCAAACATGGGGGTGAGGATATGTGTGCCCTCTCTGAAGTTTAATTTCATCAGGAGTCTTTAGAGGAAGTCTAATTAATTAAAGGAGCGATTCTGTTATGTTGATCTTTAGAGGAAAATGGAAAGAGAGGACAAGAGGGAAAGGAAGATTAGGGGGAACATCTCACATAATTGGGGTGTTCAAACAGGAGAAAGGGGTGGAGGAGAGTGGCTGACATTTGAACTTCTGTGTCATTTGAACTGGACAAAGAATACACAGAGTTGGGTACAGAAATACATTTCACTTAAGAAGTGAAATAAGAGAGAAAGAGGTGAAGGGAGAAGATGGAATTAAGAGATAGATTAAGGGAGGTATTAGCTTTAAGAAAAACAAGCTCTACTCTTTTTGTTGTACCAAAGAATGAGAAACCAAGAGGATGCCTATAAAATGGGAAATGGCTGAACAAATTATAGACATATAAATGTGATGCAATATAAATTGTGCTATTAAAATGTTGAAGAGAATAGTTTCAGAGAAATCTAGGAAGACTCCTGTGAATTGATTTAGGATGAAGTGAACTAAAGCAGAATAATTTAGACAAGGACAATAAAATGGAAAAGACAAATGACTGTGAAAGAATTAGAAATTTTGATCAGTGAAATGAACAGCTATGATTCCAGAGAATTAGTGAAAAAATATGCTTTTCATCCCTGACAGAGAAGTGAAGGATTCAGAGTGCATATACACAAATATATCTACATATAAACATACATATACACACATACATACACACATATATAATGATATGACTAATGTAGAAATTTGTTTTAATTAACTAAGTTTGTAATAGAGATTGTATTTTTCTTTCCTTTTTAATTGAAGTAGGTGATTGGTAGTGGGCAAAAGGGGATGGGGGGAAGAGAGAGAGAGAGAGAGAGAGAGAGAGAGAGAGAGAGAGAGAGAGAGAGAACAGACATGAATAGGTTCATAGCTGTAGAGAACTTCCAAATCAATGACTTTGCAACTTGAATACAGAATTAAATTGTTTCATAATTCAAGAATATGTACTGAGCATAAACTATGAACAAAGTTCTCCATTGCTTTATTGTGGTCCCAGAGATGATTTTGGATTTTCAAAGATTATGTCCCAATTATATGGTTTACCAAGCCCTTATCTCATAAGTTTTGGATAGAGGCAGTAGAAATATTATCATTTACTGCTTCTCCATGCCTTTGCATTGCTGGTCATCTATTCCTGGTACACATTCCCTTAAACTTCACTTTTTAGAATCTCTGTTTCAAATCTCTGTTTCTGATTCAGGGACTCCATTCCATGCAGAACCTTTCCTATTTTCCTCCAGTGACTCGTGTCTTCTATCCAAGTTCAACTTGTGTCTATTCTGAAGATAAATAGACAGACAGATAATAGATAGATGGATGGATGGATGGAGATGTTGTTTTGTCAATTAGGTGCTGCAGTAGGTGTTGGTGGTGATGGACCTGGAGTCAAGGAAACATGAGTTTGCAAGCTACCTCAGGTAAATACTAGCTCTGTGGCCCTAGACAAATCACTTAACTCTGTTTGCCACAATTTCCTCAAGAATAAAATAGAGATAATATCTACCTTCCAGAGCTGTGGTGAGAATCAAGAGATTTCATGTATGTATGTGAATACATACCACACACATTTATCTGTATAAACATATATATTCACACATATACATATGCATGAACCTATAATTATAATAGATTGTATAGCATATATATTATGGACTCATATATGTAATGTCTATGAACTCATGTATATATAATTGCATTTAATAAGATTATTTATGCAATGTGTAATATAGGTATGGAATATATACATATATGAATATATACAAATATATATGATATGAGATTATATAGCACTAAAATGTGTTTATATCAAATGAAAATTTATGTCAAATCAAATAATGATTAAATGAAATTTATATATAATATACATTGGTATTTTATATAAATCTCATATTTTGCACATCTTAAAATAGTATAGAGATGTTAGCTATTATTATTGCTTTTTCCAGATATATTATAAGGGCAGGGACAGTTGAACTTTTTCTTTGTATCTCCACTAGTATATATAGGTAAATGCTGATTGGATGAATGAATGAATGAATGAATGAACTCGAGTTTCAAAGGAAAAGTTTAGTGGCTTAACCAAGGCTACACTTGGTACAGAATAATCTGTTGTAGCAGTGTCTGAAAACTTGAAAATATTAAATAAAATCTAGCTATCTAAAATAAGAATATTGTACATAGATATTATCTAGTAAGACAAGTCTAATGATCAATAGACATTTCCAATGTCTCAACCACCCAAATCCTAAAATCCAATAATTTATTTAGACTTCCAAGATAAGGAAAATCTCTTTATCATTTCAGCTTGGCACCCT
Organism: Macrotis lagotis; assembly: GCF_037893015.1. Lineage (NCBI taxonomy): Eukaryota > Metazoa > Chordata > Mammalia > Peramelemorphia > Peramelidae > Macrotis > Macrotis lagotis. The sequence goes on from NC_133665.1 coordinate 40,554,747, forward strand.
CTTTGCAATTTTTAAAGTCTTTGAAAGTTGTGTGACTGAGGAGAGGGAAGCAAGAATGGAGGAAAATTGTAAAACTCAAAATAAATAGAATCTTTCTTAAAAAAAAGAAATTTGTCTGGACGTTGAGATGTTAACTGACTCGCCCAGAATGAGAGAGCCAATATTTGTCAAAGACAGCATCTTCTTGATCTTCTTGAATTTAAGGTCCACTCCGTCAGTGAAATCAGAAGTCCATATTCCTTTTCCTATGTAGACTTAAAGAATTTTGTCATTGGCTTTGATCTTTATGGATTTTGTATAATTGCAGTTTATCTAAGTTATAGCTGGACGATTTTTTTAAAAGCCTAGCTATAAAACTTTGGCATTGCACATAGTATTACATAATGCTGCCTATATACAAGAAAGATGTCGAAGGTCATATTTTATTGGAAAAGGGCGTGAAGTCAACGGAAGAAAAAGGTCTTAGAGAGACTGTATATGTAAGACACCATATCCTGACTATAGTGAGAACAGAGGGAAACGGTCGGAAGAAAGTACATTTAAGTTAATAAGGTGGGAGAGACAGTTTAGAAGTCCAGGGCGGTGGTCTGGGGAGGCAACGCTGGCAGGAATCAGATTTCAGAGTTGCAGCACTGATTGCAATGAGTCACTAAAGAGTCAGAGACCCTGAGAGCTGCCTTTGTTTCATTCTCCTGCTGATGCAGTCAGAGAGACAGCGGATTTCAACTTGTTGCGACTTTTTTTCCTTTCTCTCTCTTCCCTGAGTGCGAGCTCATGCAACTTAGGCTCTCGCTGCAAACTTCTTGAAAATGCTTGCAAGGTACAAGTTCTGTTTTGATTCTTTCTCCTAAAGCAGCTTGTCACATACTTTCCATCTTAACCTATTCCTTTTCCTTGACAAACTCTTTTAGGCAGAACTGGGGATCCTGGGGTTTGTCTGTCCTGCTCTGGCAAGCCCTGATTTCTACTGGCATCCTCGCTCAGGACCCAGAAGGTAAGAAATCTCCCCCACCACTCCCCATCCCGACTCGAGGCACTTTCAGATAAAATCAGGGGAAGGACATGATGTCCCAAAGGCAGGATGGTGATTGTAGAGACTCTAACTGTTCTTGCTAACCGTTGTCCCTTAAGGAATTTGGTAAAAAGTTACAGGCTGCAACTGCTCCTCATTCCTGAACATAAATGGAGAAGGAGAAAGTGCGCTTTCTACATAAGAGAGCTTGTTATGAAATTATTCACTGACAGATCCCAGTGTAACTTAGAAGTGTGCTTCCAGTTCATGAAAGACACCGAGGCTTACAAAATACAATGATGGAGAGAAGCAGGCGGGAGGGAAGAAGCTATTATAAGGACTGATGAAGACCGGTGCTTGGAATGTTGCAGTCAAGTTGGGTAGAGAATATATATATATATATATATATGTAAATATACATATATACATATATACATATATATGTAAATATACATATATATGTAAATGTTCAGTTGATCCTCCAAATGAGTATGGTTACTGAGTGCTATTAGATGATCTCAATGGGTAAAATGGAAAGAATTAAAACTAAAATAAATTCATGGAAAAAATAATTTCCCTTTCCACATGTGGAATATTTTCCTTTTTATAATGCCCACAGTGTTTGCTCTTTGGGGCATGCCTCTTCAATGGACACATCTCAAAGAGGAACCAATATGTTTTAATTCAAGGGGGAATCATTCTGGTGCTCTGTTCTTTGAACAATTATTAAGAAACCCTCCTAATAATTGTGTCCTGAAATGGAATAGATTGCCTTTGGAGGTGTCTGTCATTGGAGGTCTCCTGGTTAGGACAAGGGAGGGAATCACCTGTTAGAGATGTGGTTAAAGGGAATTCAAAGCTCAGGCAGAAGTTGGACAAGATTATTTCTGAGGGAGAGTCTTTCCAACTCTTGAGCTTTGGGGAATTTTTGCCAATGAGTAGGTCAACTAGTATTGCTTATCAGAACAGTTCAGATTGGTTCTACAATATAAATTCAACCTCAATGGGAACTGGTGGGTTTTGAGATTAGGAGTATCATCGATTGCTTTTCAATGGAATAAGTGCTTTTGGGATCTCCAAACAGGCTAGGAAAGATAACAGACAATAACTATAGCATGAATAACAACTCCAGTGATAGAAGCTTCCAAAATGGTAGCAGGAGAGAGGGATTCTTGTGTATATATTATTGGCTCATATATGTAATGTATATGAACTCATGATAGTCCATTCCATTTGGATAGCTCGAGGATAGTTTCCCTAATGACTCATTTGTAAATAGAATGTGGAATCATTCAATCCCAAGGATAGAATGTATTGAGAAAAGTACTTCACATTTAAAGGACCTGGGTTCAAATCCCACCTTTTGATAGTAGGATTTAGTGACTGTTTCTTCCTTTTAAATATGAGAAAAACAAAAAAAAATAAGTATTTAAAATTTTTACAAAAAAAGTCATGTAATTTAGCAAACTATTTACCCAACTCAACTCATTTATTTATTTATCCATTTAACAAACATTTACTATTCCAAGCCCAGTGCTAGATGGTTTAGCAGACTCAGAGGTTTATAAGACATGATACCTACCTTCCAGGAAACAGGGATTGAGATGGAATTTATGATTTTGTTGATTAAAGGGAATTTCCAAATGAGGAAGCTCCCTCTCCCTATGCAGGTAAGCTCCTTTTTTTGAACTCAGAGTCTGTGCTTCTGAGAGGTTAGGTCTTACCTAGAATCTCTTAGCTGGTAAAGGTCAGAACCTGGGTCAGCCTTACTCTGATGTCAGCCTTCTTTCTAATATGCTATACTGTTTTAAGACCTGTAAAATAACAAGAACATAAGGCTTGCTAAATCACATGGCATTTTTTTGTTAAAATTCTAAGTGTTTGAATTTTTGTTTTTTTCTCAAAATGTTTACTTTTTTATATTTTGTTATTCAGTTGTATCCGATTCTTTGTCAGATCTTCTTGGCAAAGACACTAGAATGATTTGCCATTTCCCTCTCCAGTTCATTTTTACTAGTGAGGGAACCAAAGTGAATAAGGTGATTTTCCTTAGTGTCTGACTCTTTGTTGGGTTTCCTTGGCAAAGATACTGGAGTGGTTGCCATACTGAAGTGGTGGCCATTTCCTTCTCCCATTCATTTTACAGGTGAGGAAATTGAAGCAAACAGGGTTAAGTGACTTACCTAGGTTCACACAACTACTAAGTGTCTGAAGTCAGGCTTAAACTCAAGTGTTCCTGACTCCAGGCCCAGAACTTTATCCATTGTACCACTTATCTACCCTTTTCTTAAATTTCCTTCTCTTCTAATTTGGAAACTTCTAACTTTTAAGTCTTTCAGATCTCTAGAAGTCATCTAAATTCTGTCTGTACCTCACAAAGCCTGAAGATGTTATTAAAATTTTGTTTTGTTCATCACTGTTCATTACTATTCTCCATCAACATTGCTAGGCAACTGATAACCTTTGAAGTTGGTGTACCATAATATACTCCTTCTAAGATGTTGGCCCCTAACTCAGAGTCTTTCTCTATATCTCTTCCCCTGAAATCACATTGGAATATTTTAATATCTACATTAAGGACATTTCTGGGAAAATCCTCACAGTTTCTTGAATGCCTCAGCTCCTGTGACTTCTAATTCCTTTCTGTTTCAGCTACCCTACCAGGATGGGCATATCTTTTTCCTTTCTATCACTCAAAACTGTTTCATCTCCAAGACCTGAAATTTCTTTCACTAACCACCTCTTTTACACCTTATTTCTTCTAATCTAGTTCTTCACCCTTATTATGACCTTTCTTCAATGTTATTTGATGGAATTGAAGGGCTTTCATAGACAAATTACAGAAGACAGTGTTGAAGACATTGGACCTTTTACTTTGTGTCTTTTAGAAAAGGTCCAAAGTAAGGGGTTCATGTTGTTCAAATGTAGACACCTAGGGGAGGGATAGGGAGGGACAATAAAGGAGGAACACTAGAGTGAGCCAACAAGCCCCTCATTCTCAAACCAGGACTGATACCTTCAATCCTTGGTTTATGGCCAATATCCCTTACATTGAGGGTCCACATTCATATCTCCAAAGCAGTGCTGGGAAGGGAGACAAGACACACTACCTCAGTTTTTAATATCTTGTTTTCTCCCTAACAAATCTTGATTCTGAGCCATATTTTCAGTAATGTCATCTCCTCCAACCTTAAATCCTTTTTTCCTCTTGACATTTGAATATATCTGATAGCAATTCTAAATGTTCTCTTCTCTCTTCAAGTCTCTAATACTTTTCTCTCTGCCCTTGCCTGACAGATCATCTCAACTCTTATGTTTTTAATTTTTTTTACCTCTTACTTTTTTTAAGAAGAGTGATACCCTCCCAATAAGAGCTCCTTTATATCCTCCAAACCTTCACCATCTTCACTCATCCTCCTTTCCTATAATGTCAGACTAAGAGGTGACCTACATCCTTTCCAAGGCTATCTCTTCTGTCTATACTCTCAATTCCTTTTCTCCCCTAAAAGTATTCTCTGTGTTCCTGTCTCTTTCTCCATTTCTGTCTCTCTCTATTTGTCTCTCTGTCTCTGTCTCTCTATTTCTCTGACCCTGTCTCTGTTTCATTCTTTCTCTCGCTCTCTCTTTTTGTCTCTCTGTCTCTTCTTCTCTCTGTCTCTCTGTCTTTCTATATCTCTGTCTGTCTCTCTATTCTCCCTTCTTCTTTCTACCTCCTGTACTCTCTTCTCTCCTTTCTTCCTTTAATTCAGATACAAATATGCCTGACCTAAAAATAATCATTCATCATACTACTTCCTAAAGCTATTTTCCTATATCCATCTTTTCCTTTCCTGCCAAATTTCAAGAATAAACAATCCAAACTTTCTAGCTCCACTATCTTATTCCTCTACCTGTTAAAGTTTGACTTCTTTTCCAATTTTCTCTCTTCAAAGACAGCAATGTCCTCTTCATTGCTAAACTCAAATATCTTTGGGTTTTTTTTATTCCTATGTGGGAATAGTATAAATGGAAGTAGCCTTATTTAGAAGAAAGAATAGTCAATTCGGGATCAGAAACTATGGGTTCAAATCCTAGTTCTATCACTTACAAGGCATGATCACTTTGAGCAAATCATTTAACATCCCCAAGTCTGTTTACTTGGGCTTAAGTAAAAGAATGTATGTAAAATGTCTTCTAAATCATGAAGAACTATTCAAATGTGGGCCATTATTGTCAAATTCCTCCTTCTTGATATCTCTGTAGCATTTGGCCTTGTTGAGGACCTTATACTTCTTAACAGTCTCTCCTCTCTTTGCTTACATGATGCTACTCACCTGATTCTCTACCTCTTTCTCTCTGATCACTACTTCTGTTTTCTTTTCTGATTTCCCATTCTCATCCTTCTGCTAAAACATGGATCTCCCCTTCCCTTCTCTCTTTTTTCCATTTCCTCTTTCCCCTCCCATCCTTTAATTTCTTCTTTTTCCTTCCTCTCCATTTTTCTCATTTCTATCCTTTCTCACCCATTTCCAAGGAATCGTTTATCACCTCTGCAAATGAGTTCCCAACTTTTATCTGTTCATCTCTCCTCTGAAGTATAGAACATTAGTTCTTACTGTTTACTAATTATTTTCTCCTGGATTTCAAGTGCCAGAAGGCACCATAAATTTGATGTGTCCATAACTGAACCCCTTGTCTTCCCCTCAAAACCATCTGATTCCCCCTTAACATCTCTATTTCTGTTGTTGGATGCTCCAAATCTTCAGTCATCTTTGAACTCACCCCTGCCCCCCACTCTCTATTCCTCTGACCCTGACTCTGGCTCTGGCTCTCTAGCTCAATTTCTCTCTCTCTCTCTCTCTCTCTCTCTCTCTCTCTCTCTGTTTTTCTTTCTTTTGTACACATAAACAGAAACACACACACACACACACACACACACACACACACACACACACACATACACACACCCCTTCAAATTAAGTTTGTTTCCATACCACATTAATTTGACCTTACCAATAAATCTCACTTTTTGTTTCCGTCTTTCTATTTCAGGGTAACCATTTTTCTTTATGTTCAAGCCTTTTTCTTTTCTTGATGAGACTATTGTTATCATTTGTTTGGATGTTCAGCTGCTGTTTTAACCTTTCTGTAATCCATCCTTATGTCATTTCCTAGGTAACATGGTTCAGTGGATCTAAATTTGACTCCTGAGTATGCTACTCACAACTGTGTGATCTTGGGGTAAATCTCTTACTGTTTTCTGGGTCTTACTTTCTTTTCACTGAAATTAATAATTTGGACTGAAAGATCTTTCATATCCCTTCCAACTTGAAGATTTTTGATCCTATGAATACACCAGTAAGAATATATTGCTCTTCTTAAAATTCAGTGACTCCTTGTTCCCTAATGAGTAAAATTATAGGCTACTAAAGTTGCCATTTGAAGTCCTTCACAATCTTTTTTCATCCTTTTCTAACCTTCATTGCACCCACTCTATACTCCTTTCCACATCCCATTCTTTCCATCCCTTGTTTATGTCCTCAATACTCCACATCAGCCTTTTTCAGTGTCTTTTGAAGTTCTTGCTGTTTAATGTCCAACTCAAATAGTACATTCTGTTTGAAGCCTTCAATTATCCTAAATAAAAGTGGGTTTTCTGTCAAATAATAAAACTTTTCCTGGACAGCTCCTTTGCATTTGGCTCTCTTTTTGCATCTTAATGGATTAATATCATATTTCTTCCCCATTAAATGGCAAGTTCCTTGAGTTCAGGTTCAATGTCTCATCTTTTTTCTTCCTTTAACACATAGCTCATGAACCATCTTCTGAATGAAGCCTTAACTACCAATGTCCTCTATCCGAAACTACCTAGCAATCGACTTCTTTGAATTTGTATTTATTTGATTCATATTTATGCTATATATAATTGTCTCCTCTATTTGTAATTTTTTGATGTAAGCTCCATGTGAGAGTGAAATTGTTTCATTCTTTGAACTTTTATTGACAAAATGCAATACACAGCGTTACTGGAGGTACTTAAAGAATTCATTTTGATTAATTGATTGATTTTATTCTTAGGGCTTAATGTCATTCTTTCTGATCATTAGATGCAAAGGACATATTGTTGGAATTGAAAAATAGGAAACATTTAAGTTGTCTTTAGTGATGGACAATGTTGTTATTTGTCCTTCATTCTCCAGGGAAACCATGATATCAGGGGGATGCTGCTATGATGAGGGAATTTTGTGATAGTCGACATAGATATCAAGTCTGTTTTTCATAGGACACAGTTGAATTTTACATATAACAATCACAATATTTGCTACAGAATTTTTAAAAAAGAGGGTTTTGCTTGTCCTAGAGTTCTTTTAAAATGTAAATGTTTGCTTTCAGTTACTACTTAGCAATTCAGAGATAAATTTACAGCAACCTATGACCTATAGGTTAAAAGTTCAAAAGAAACTTGTGAGGAACTACTACATAATTCTTAGATTCATTAAACTGGCACCTTAGCCTTCCTTCCAGTCTGATAATGATCCATGCTCTTGGACTCTAAAGACATTTATATTAAAAACAACTTTTTCTGATATTTGTGTTATTATAAGATGAATTGCCTCAGAGTTCTATTTTGGAATCTTCTGACTTGTGTAATACTGGAGGTCAGAGGGCCTCCAGACAGTATGGTCTAGGACACTTGGGAGAATTCTCAATTCTCTCATTCATAAATCTCACACAGACATTCTTGGCAAAGCATGATGTGACACCATTCCATATGCTCTTACATCCCCCATGGAAATGCACCGGTTACAAAGTGAAAGACAGGTAGTTTTTTTTTTTGAAATCTTGAAAGCTCCATATGTTCTTACATCCCCCATGCAAATGCATTATTCACAAAGAGAAAGACAAGTAGTTTTATTGAAGTCTTGAAAGAAAGTAAATAAAATAAATGCCTAACAGAATCTTTGGACACACACACACACATACACACACACATGCTCTTGTCATATGCAATTTTCCCTTTGAGTTCTTTATTGATTCTCAGTTTTAGGATTACTGTTCTGAAAAATCAAAGAGTTCATCTTCTAGTATGCTGTTCCCTGGTAATGTTGTCAGGTGGGTTTCCTCTGATAGCTCTTTTCAGACTCCTCTGGTATCCTATATCACTCTCTGCATGAAGCATTAAGTGCTTCTTTCCATTGTGGTTGTCCATTATTGCTCAGCAAATCTCTTCACTTTAGTTATTGGGTGAAGTGTTTTCCACCATAAAAGAGAAGACCTCTAGGTTTATACCATCTGACAGGAGATATACTTCTTAGCCCATTATAGCCTAGCATTGCCTCATTAAAGCGAAAGATATTTTTTATTGAACTAGTGGTTCTTTGAAACACATATACTAACTTCTAAACTCATAAAAACAGAACTTGAGAAATGTACCTGGCAAAAACTTCATGTTCAGGATGGTGATTCCAAATAATTATGTCCTTTCTACCTCTGAGACCTGGCAGACAGTTCACCTTCCTTGTTGAGGAAGCATATCCCACTTGTTTGAGAACAAAGTAAGACACTCCAACTTCTCCCTAATTATGTTTCTTTAAAAAATTATTGATACGTTTTCTTTTACAAAATATAATTTCCAAGCATACCCTTCCCTTTACATCTGCCTCTGTATCTACCCTTTCCTTGTAACAAATATTTAAAAGAAAAACAGTTCAGCATAGTCAACCAATAAATCTGTGTAATGCCAGCATCTATAACATTCCATAACTATAAGGAAATTTCTCTAATGAAAATAAGTCAGCCTCTTTTCTCATCTCTTCTTCAGGGCCAAGTTTTATCATTTTATTTATCTTTCTGCTTAAATTGTTGCACTTTCCTGGTTCTGCTTACTTCACTGTGAATCAGTTCGTTTAAGTCTCCCCATGTCTCTCTGAAGCTAGTTATCTTGCTTTTATAATGAAGACTCTCTGTCAGGCAATGAGTTGTGATTACTTAACTCATTCAGTGATGTTTCTGTTTACCAACTGACCTAAGGTGGAAGAGATGAGAAAATGTGTATTTGCTAAAACTTTCATCTTGCATTCATTTAGGAGAATTTAAAATTTGGATGAAGGGGAGGATTAAAAAAAAAAAGAAAAGGCTCCAGCAGTGGCTTAAATTATACAGAAATAAAACTGTACTTAGTTGAGTAAATTGACTGAATGAAGGGACTAACATCTTCAGCAAACTAAGATCACCCATTTGGGCCAAACAACTTTGACATTCCTCCCTAAAACTCATGTCTCAGATACTGTTCTCAATGTTCTCATGATTATCTGGCATCCTGTGTGAGTTATGACACCAAATGGTAATGACAAATGTTTGGTCTTTGTTATACAACAGAGAAGTAGCTGTTTTTCTGCTCTCAAGAAAACATGGTGAACTAATTAATATTCCACATAAGGAGCCTTACTTGGTGCAGCTTTTTCATATGACATATACTCTTATATTTAATTTCAGGTTTAAATGTATCGAGTGGGTGTTTCCTTTTCATGTTTAATTTTCCCCATCCATCAAGATGAGCAACCAGTTTGAGAAGTGAAATTATTTTGATTTATCTGAGGTTTTGATTCATATGTATACTGGTATTTAATGAAAATTAAACTCCTCTTTTCTCTCCATCTTTTATGGAGCTTTCTAAGAATATTAGAATCCACAATTATGGATTGCATTGAAGAAATTATATTGATTGCTTTTGTCATGGGTTTTTTTTTTTTGCTTCTGCCAACAAAAGCCTTTCTTTGATGCTTTCTTATATTACAGGGGTGATTAATAATTCCTTTTAACTATTTCAGTGGCCTGTGAATGCTGGTAGGTCCTACCAAATTAGAATGACTTTGAATGGGGGGTCTGGCAGTGACTTGATAGTTTGAGGACCAGGCTAGCTAAAAGAAGCAGTGTAATGTAGTGGGAGACAGGACTCTGCTGAGTCCATATCAGGAAGATCTGTATTCAAATCACTTCTCCTAGTTTTACTAATCTCTTTACTTTTGAAGCAAAAATCTGAGCCTCTGTTGCCTCATCTGAATTGGGGTTACTAATACCTCTGTTAACTATTGTACCTTTTAGGGTTTTTGTGAAGCTCAGAGGTGATGGGCAGCAAGTGCTTTACAAACATTAAAGCATTACCTAAATACACTTGTAGAGATTCACCAACAGGTGATGATTGATTTTATCCTGAGAAACTCATAAAAGCTGTCCACTGAGGTATGATAATATTACTATTTGTCAAAATACCCAAAGAAATTCCAAATTCTTGAAGTTCTAAAACATTTCTGATTAGTTTATAGTCAATTTTAAAATTTTTTAATTATTTCATTTGTTTCTGACTTATGTACCCCATCTGGAATTTTCTTGGCAAAGATACTAGAGTGGTTTGCCATTTCCTTCTCCAGATCATTTTACAGATGACAAAACAAAGGTAAACAGGTTTAAGTTATTTGCTCAAGGTTACACAAATAGTAAGTATTTGAGGCTAGATTTGAACTCAGGAAAATGAATCTTCCTGATTCCAGACCTGGCACTTTATCCTTTTTGACACCCAGTTAATTTTTAATTAGCCATATGTTAATTATCTACTTTATGAATAATCTGCATAAAATATTAAATCCCAGATTTAATTAAAATATCACCTCCCTGACATTTCTGTACTATTTTCTCTGTCTACCAGCCAGAAAACATTTGTTTAGGGAACACAAACTGCCCAAGTATTAGTCTAAGTCAAGCCTAATTAGGAAGTTAAATCCAGTTTCAAAAAAATTTGTGGATTTGAAAGCCATAATCCCTGTTTCTAGGGGAGTTTGGGATTAGCAGACTACTTAAATTAGGGAGTTCTGAGCCACAGGAGACCTAAAGCTGATCAGGGATCTCCACTAAGTTTTGTACTAATATCCTGAACCCCAGGGTATAAGGGGCCACCAGGCTGCTTAATGAAGGGTGAACGCGTTGATCAGCAATGAAACAGGTCAATCAGCAGTGGGGTTAGTTCTTTGAATAGTTAATGTACTTCTAGCCTTGGCAGGATAGGGAGACTCAGTCTCAAAAACAAAACAAAACAAATTAAAAAAAATACTAGGAGTCTTGGTCAGGTATCCCTTGGGTCCCTTCTAGCCATTCCTGTCTCTGATTCATCAAGGGCTTGACCTATGCTTTATTGAAGTCAAAGATGCAAGGATTTGAACATTAATATATATTCCCATTATGATGAAAAATACATTAGTATTGACGTAGATTACCCATACTAGTAGATTAGACTGGTGACATAGAATACCTCAAAGTCATTTCTAATAGGAGTGGGATTTTTTTTTACTGGATTTAACTTCCTAATTATTCTTGACTTGGACTAATCCTTGGGCACTTTGTTTTCCCTAATCACTGTGTGATTTTCACCTAGAGTGATATCCATTTTCAGTGGGACCATCTGACCATGTCTTTCAGACTATGCACCTAAGTAAGTTCATTGCTTCCATGTGGTTAGAAGCTCCATGGGTATTTAAGGATGCCTTTATCCATGCACTCCATTGGGATAACCACAGAACAAATATTGTAGGAGAGTAGTGATTTTCAGGAATAAGTGCACCCAAGACACAAGTCCCAAAGTGAGCAGCTTCATTTTTATTTGATTTTTATAAGTGAATTCTGGCTTTAATGACAAAGGAGCCTAATGCCAGAGAGGATTTAAAGTCTGAAATATGTGACTGAGGTTCCTGACTCCTAAGCAGGATAAAGTTTTTGGGTAAAATTTTCTGTTGTATCCCTTTCTTTGGTCAACCTGATGCCTGTGGCTTCATATTAGATGGAAAAATGATTTCTGTATTCATCTTTCATCATTGCAAATTCACTTAAATGATCAGTAATGTGATTTCTAAGCATGACTTCCCCTGCAAATGTCATGTAACTCTTTATTTTGCAGCATTCCAATGTATTTACTTTAATGTTGGTTACAGTTAGCTGTGTTAATGTTTTATTCCCCCCCCCCCAAATGAGTTCAACCTTAGAGGAACAACAGATTATATTTTCTTTTCTTGTCTGGATCCTACTTTTAAAAAATGTGTTATAGAGAATTTCTTGCTGAGTTAATTCCTTCTACCTATCACAGATCAGCAACTATTTGTCAGCCAAGTACTGTTTAAGCTCTTATTCTGTGCAAGAATCAAGGGATACAATGACAAAAGAAAAACTAGACCCTGCTCTTAAGTAGTTTAGAAATCAATCTACTATGGAGATACTATGTAAATACAGGTAAGTATATTCATGAAAATTTGAAGAAAAGGAAGAGAGTACTGGAAACTGAAGAGATGGGGAAAGGCTTTTATGTCTTTTCTTGAAGGAATCAAGGAAATTTAATCAGTTCTGGATGTAGAGGTTTTGTATTTTAAGCATGGACAAAAAAAAGACAAATAAAGCAAGATATGAAATACTGATTCAGAGGATAGAACATATAGAACAGTTAGACTGGAACATAGAACATATGAAGAAGAAATATGAAATGAATTTATAAGATGTGTAATATGCATTTTCATCCACTTTTATTCTCATAGTGTGCGTGGTAAAACTGGTCCCTTCCCCATTGCTGTGGAAATCCACAGTTCTGAGGAGGATTTATTGCTTTCCAGGACATTATGCAATTAATACAATGAAATCTGTGAAGAATTCAGATGACATACATAAAGCTATTGAGAATGTGGTCTAGAGACTCTGGACAGATGCCATGCTGGAGAAATAGGTTTTGGAATTATCTGTATAGGGGAGATAACTGAAGACATAGTAATAGAAGACATCATTGAGGCAGACAGAGAATGTAGAAAGAGCTGAGAATGCCCTCTGTAATGGATGCTTATGTCCAGAAAATGGTGGACTAAACTGCATAGGAGATTGAGAAAGTGTTGTTAGAGCAGGGCAAAAGTGATGAAGTGTGAAGGTAAGAGAAAGTTTTGAGGTTAATACAGTCAAATGCTACAGAAGAAGATAGAAATAGAGAAGTCATTTATTTGGTAATCAGGGAAGTCATTATAAACCTTTGAGAGGTCAAAATATGACAGAGAAATATAGAAAACATACTATTGTGTATTAACTATGACAAAATACAATTGGACTGTCACCTTCCTCGTTCCTACTGTATACTTCCTTCCATTGTATAACTAAGACTGAATTAGCTATTTTGGCTATCACATCATACTCCTGCTCAAGTTGAGCTTTCAGTCCATTAGAACCCCTAGATATTTGTTCACATGGCCTTCCTTCTAAGCCATATCTACCCCGTTCTCTACTAGTGTAGTCATTTGTTTTTAATCCAAGTGGAGAACTTCGTATTTATCTCAATTGAATTTTATCTTATTAGCTTCCACCTGGCTGTCAAGATCATATTGGCTCATGATTTTATTATCTCATATAGCAGCTTTCCCTTCTAGCTTCATGTCCTCTGCAAATTTGATAAAGACACTGTGACTTCATTCAAATCATGAGTAAACTGTGGGAAATGTCCAAGGAGAGAACCAAGGAACAGTAACCAATTCTCTTTAGTGGAGCTCTGTTCTTAACAATATGCTTTCAATTCAACGAAGATATGAGTCAGCAAATATTTATCAAGCATGACTCCATATAAAATACTGTGCTAGGAAATGGGAATACAAAAACAATAATGAAATTATCTCTGATCTTACAATCTACTCCAGGAGATGGTATAAATATGCACAGAAGCAAATAAGTATAAAGTCTATGCCACATAATGCAAAATAATTTCAATAGCAAAGAGTTCTAAGGAAAACAGGGTGGGGTGGTGAAGCTAGTTCTGCTTTTTTCCCTTTGGTCAAACTGTATTCTCAAGGGCTAAGCAGCTTCTTGGAATGAGTTGTATTTATTTCTTACCTAGAAAAGAACATTTTCCACTCCCCTAAATCACCTCTTTTCTGGAGAATTAAGGAAGATAGTTCCATTATTCAGGGCTAACCAATCCATACAGGTGAACCAATCCACATTCATATCCTTTATGACTTTATTTAGTGCAGTGATGCTTTGATTCTACCAATTCACATAACTCTTTTAAAGTTTGTAAAAACCTCATCTCACAATACTGTTAAGTTAGTAGTACAAGTCCTCTCCATTTTAGAGATGACAAAGCAGAGACACAAAGAGATTAAATCACTTGAACTCAGCTCTTCTGACTTCAGGTTTAGCAACAACCCAAATGTGCCTCCCAAAGGAAAGGATATATGAAGGGCAGTTAGCTTTTTTTTCCCCTCCCTCAGACTGAACTCAGCTGTGTGAAATTTATGATCAGTATTGTCAGAGTCACACTCCAAAAATTATCCCTTACAGTTAGCCTTGGGGCCTCCAGTCCATTCCCCAAAGGAATATTTGTATATTTTCAAATTGCTATTCATTTTAAATTAAACAAGAGAGAGAATATTTCAAAATTTGACTTTGGGGTATTAGCTGCTAATGATATTATTACCATCAAGTTTCTTCTGATGTCCTAGCTATTGGGCTGTATTCAGAATACAAAAACATACCCAGTTTTCTTAGATACCACACCATTGAATAGGATAATCTGTATCAGTAATGGAAATATTTGGTAACAGGTGTAGAACAAATTTCTGAAGTCTTTTGTTTTTCTCCAGCCTTAGTTAAGTCACTATGTATAAACAATAATTCTGGACTGCTGCAAACAACATATTTGCTAAATGACTTAATTTATAGCATTGTCTTTTGTCCCTCCAAATTTGTCACACTCCAATGCATGAGCTACGGCTGTTGCTGGCTTTTGGGAAGAACAAATTTTGCCTCAGCATCTTGCAAACTGAAATCGCATGACCTCATTTCACACTTTTCTGTCTATCTTGTGTCTTGGCGGCCCTGACACATGCACATCTGTTTGGATGTCTTGAGACTCATTCACAAGATTTGTTCTGGGCATACCTGCCAAATGAGAAGAGATTTAGGAAAAGTTGTTCCTTTCAGTTCCCAGAATGACCACTTTCCCATTGCATTCCTAACCTAAGCTCAAATCCTTTTCATTGCTGATGAGGGGATTTGGGAATAATTTAACAGGCAATGTCATGAAATGAAATCCTAGGTCCCCAAATGAAACTTTGAAAAAAAAGATTCTCTTTACCCACTGTTAGCCCTGGGAATGCCATTGTATTAGATTTTGTATGGTGGGGCAGAGGGGGGAATTATAGGGGAGACTAGGAAAAGGATCTATCTCTTTTATTGTTTTAGCAATACAAAGGCTGCTTGGGCAATAGCTGCAATTAAGATAATGGGATAAAACAGAAGATCTCATCAACAAGAAGCTGTTAAGACTTTTTATGATGGTGCTAAGTAATGCAAAAGTCTTTGATCTCAATGGCAATAGAATTTATTATTATTACCATAGATTTATAAATCTAGAACTGAGTCACACTAGAAGTGAATTATTCCAGGGCCCCTATTTTTCAGATGAAGAAACTAAGGTCCAATGAGGTTAAGTGACTTGCTCAAGGTTCCAAAACTAAATATGAGAGGCAAGATTTGAACCCAGTTCCTCTGACTTTAGCGCCAATATCCTTTTTGCACTAAACTGTCTATTTAATTGGGGGTGGGTGGGAATGGAATACATATGGAAATTAGCAGATAAATGAGAAATATGAACTCCTTCCCCTATTATCCACTAGAATCTCACATACCTTACCCTAGCCTTAAACAAGAAAGAATAGAATAGCATTCCTATGGTCAACAGTTTGTAAGGGAAATCCTTTTCAGAGTTTTGTTTGTGGATCCAGGCTTTAATTTCAGAGTATTAGCTAATACATATTCTCCAATCCCTTCATCAGAAATGATCATAGATTAAATAAAGCACAAAATAATAGCAGTTATCATTTATATAGCATTTTGTAGTTTTTCAGACCAACAATGGGAGATAGGATTGAAAAATTTTATGACTCCATTGTACTGATAAGAAGATTGAGGCTCACATGTGGTTAAGTGATTTGCCTAAAGCCATACAGCAGGTAATTGGTAAGGATTTAAGACTACTACTATTTCCAGTAGACCTTAAGTCAGGTCAAGGAAGAAGAGATCAGTGTCATTTTCAAAAGCCTTTTCCTATGTAGGAAAACTTTCCTAGGAGATGGGATGTAAGGTTTAGAGAGGTGGACAAAACTGGCAAAAGAAGTAGTAGAAAGGATGTTTAGACTCAACAGCATTATTATCTAAGAGTAATGAGGGAATCCCTTAGGATCAATCTATCTGCTAGTGAATTGAATCTGTAACCTTGACTGAGACTCTACAAATTCAGTTCTTCACTATTTTCCCCCAAACCTGTCCCAATTTATGACACATACATGAGATTGGCAAATCAGAGAATCTAAAGGAAGGGGACCAGGTTGTTTTAAGATGTGTCCAGAACTGGGACTTCAGGCAAGAGCCAGGGAATGCTTAGGTCCAGAGAACAGAAGACTAAAGGGAGATATGATAGCTATCTTCAGATATTGCAAGGGTTCACACTTGAGAGCTTAGATCTATACATTATTTTGGATAGAGAAACTGGCATCAAAATAAAGAAATCTCTAACAATTAAAGTTATCCTTTTAAGGTAACGGGTCCCTCATCTCTGAAAATGTTCAAAAATAAACTGTATGACCAATTCTAGGAATGTTGCAGAGAGAATTTCTGCATGACAGAATTGGAGTTATAATAGATGATCTCCAAGATCCCTAATAATTCTAGGATTTTATAATGATTTCTTTCAAAACCATTGTGAGAGACCCACAACTTTTCTGTTTTCTTTGACTGTTCTTAAGACAGTAAAATCTTTCATGGAATAAGTTTTGTCAAGTCTATTCCTTCCCTGTCCAGTATGTTGGGGATAAAGCTGATGGGATAAGAACAGCATAAGTAGTCTCTAAGACTCTCCTACTGGTTTAGCATAGATGAGGATTACAGTTTCTTAACCACATTTCATACACAATCTAGTAATGTGGTGTTGGCATTGCAGCCCATGTTTTTCTAGGCTCTCAGGCCAAGTAGAGCAGGGAGTGGCTGGAACTCAACCACGGCTAGAATAAGGTGGAATCACCAGACAGCTCAGATGTGGCAATACTTTCCATCCAATCAATTCTTGAACTCCCTTCATTGCTGAATACAAGCTGCCCCAAGAGAAAGCTGGTTGCTCCCAGGTTGCATAAGTTGATGCACTTGCCTATCATCAGACCTTGGTTCAGCCATCACTTCGTCTGGTGGGGATGATAGGGCACCATTGGACTCAACAGCTTTAGCAACATATGATACTGTTCTAGCACATGTCAAGTTCACATGCCTCTAAGGGCAAAACTTATTACTAGTAATTGTTTTAAGCAGTATGGGGAAATTCTAGTATGGGGAAATTCTATTTATTTTATTATTATAGAATCTTAGGTTGAGAGTAAGGGAGAAGTGACCCTAACTTCCTCATTTTATGGGTAAGGAAACTGAGAGCTAGAGAGATTATTTAACATGCTGAAAGTCCCACAGTTATGTCAGAGCCAAGATTCTAAGTTCAGTCTTTTTGGTATTATATTAAACTTTATCTATAATAATAATAATAACAATAAAAATATTGAGAGAAGTTAAGTAGCTCAGTGGGTTAAGAATGAGACCTGGAGTCTGGAAGATCTGAGATCAAGTTTAACTTCAGATGCTAACTAGATATGGGACTCTGGGCAAATCATTTAAGCTCTATTTATCTTAGTTTCCTCATCCATAAAAAATTGTAATAATAATATACCTACCTCCCAGAATAAGATAATATAAAATGCTTAGCACATTATAAGCACTCTATAAATGTAAGTTACTATTACTAGTTCTTATTTATAATAACAAAAGTCATTATATCAAGAGTATATTTCAACATTTGTTCAATAACTATTTAAAATTCAGTGTCCCATGGACTGACAGGGCAGGATTTTAACACAGGTCCACTAACTGCAAATCTAGTATTACTCTGTATTACAATGTCTTTTTTTTTTTAGTTTTTGCAAGGCAGTGGGGTTATAAATGACTTGCCCAAGATCACACAGCTAGGTAATTATTATGTGTCTGAGATCAGATTTCAGCTCAGATCCTCCTGACTCCAGGACCAGTGCTCTATCCACTGCACCACCTAAGCTACCTCTACAATGCCTTTCTTTACTATTTTCATACTTTACATTTTTGTTCTGGGTTATTACAATCTATATAACCTGGAATACTGCCCAAGGTCAGAAAAATCCTGCAATGGTCACTCTCTCACTTTAATGTCAGAGGCAAGAGTCACAGTTGTTATCCATATTTCTTGGAGATGGTTCAATATATGGAAAGCAATTTGACCTGAAGAGAAGAGTTGCCTAAGGTTACACTGCAAAGAAGTATATTATAGATCAGATACAATCTCATGTCTTTAGACTCTCAGTCTAGATCTCTTTCCAGTGTATTCCATGACTGTCTATAACTGAGTTTTTTAAATGACATTTTGCTACCAGCTACTGATATGTTAAGGAGGTCTTGTTCCCTGGTGCTTTACATTCTTACTACTCCCTTCATCCCCATGACTTTGACTCTCACCTCCCCCATTAATATCACCTTGGGGAAGGATGCAAAATTCCCTACATTCCACACTGGGAGAAAATTGAGCTTTAGTGGAAGAGTGAAATGTTCCAGGCTGAATGGAGTCACTGTCAGAGGCAGCTGTGGATTTCAGAAATTTTCATGGTAAAACAACTCCTTTAGAACCTACTTCCTTTGGTAGAACTAGGGCCACTTTCCAGGAAACAGTCCCTTTGACAAAATAGAGTCAGATTTATGATTTTAGCTAGAGAAGGGAATATTGAGCTAGTAGTCAATCACTAAACATTTATTAATGGCCTAAAATGTGTAGGCTCTTTGCTAGGTGCTGAAAGGAAGATATAAGTGAAATAGACCCAGACCTTAAGGAGATTATTCTAATTGGAGAGAAAATATATAAAGATATAAATCCATCAGCAAACAATTACTGATGGAATACCTTGAGGTCTAAGATATTTCATGATCTCTGTCTGCAAACAGATTGGAATCAGTACTAGGTGGGAATCAATCCTCCCAGAGAAGGGTAGGACTCTTTTATTTTGGTGTTTCTTTATATTCCCATTCCAGATACCTGCGGAAAATATGTAAGCATGGTTTTGGCTTGTATCTACAGTCTCTCCAAAAGGAGGGAATAGAAAGGTCTTCAATTTACAATATGAATAAGGAATGGAACAACTATTTGTTTCTTCTACACAAAAGAAATACTAAACACATCCCACAAGTTCACATTGACAAAGAATTAAGATGGTACCTATAAGAGAGCTGAAGTAATTTCCACATAAAAGGAATAATGTTGATTGCCAGCTTCCACACTCTTGCTACTTAGGAATCCCCTGAGACAAATATCTCAGGATCTAGACTAGAGTTTGAAAAGTCAGTGTTCCTGTATTATTCATTAGTACCTTTACTCTCTATCATCTCCTAAGCTTCTGAATAGTCTTCATGGATGTTTAATTAGCTTATACAAATTTAAAATCCCAGCTTGTTGCTTAGAGTATCCTGCTAGAATTTTGAACAAGGTGGAATTAGTTACAAATAGTACTGAGATTCAATGTGTGTTGGTGAGTCTGGACAGATGAGAGTTCCAGTGCCCACTTTCCTGTTCAACAGTTTTCTCAGGGAATCTCAAGCTCATCATGATGCAGCCCAGGTACAGATAGCTAATAAATAATGATAATGATAATAATAATATGTTTACTACGTGCTAAGCACTTTACAACTATCTCATTTGGATGGGATATTGCCAGAGTTGTCCCTCTGATACCAACAACCATGTAAGGTAGGTGCTATTGTTACTTTTATCTTAAAAATGTGGAAGTTGTAGCAAATAAGGACTTGCCCAGGATCACCCAACTACAAAGCATCTGGTTCTAGATTTGTACTAATGTCTCCCTGACTCCAGGTCTGGACCTCTATCCACTGTTTCACCTACCAGTC
The DNA here is from genome assembly GCF_037893015.1 of Macrotis lagotis. Lineage (NCBI taxonomy): Eukaryota > Metazoa > Chordata > Mammalia > Peramelemorphia > Peramelidae > Macrotis > Macrotis lagotis. The sequence goes on from NC_133665.1 coordinate 40,574,770, forward strand.
TCATATTCAATTCACCAAGTCCTGTCATAAGTTGTAAGGGTATTTGTTTCAAATGTCTCACAAAATGATTGAGAAAATATTAACTTGAGATCCATTGTCCGAAATAGCAATGTAGTCCCATTCTCAATCTGTACCATTAATTCTGCATAGGATCTTATTAAGTCCTGGTAGAATAGCCCTATAAGGAATTGATGATGAGGTCAATGTGATTGTCTTTGGGGTTCTGGATGACCTCCTCCATGGTTACCTGAAACTGGATCAGAAGATTTGGCTTCTCCAGGACCAAGATTGAATTTTCTCTCTCCTAATACTGGAAGCATATATATGATCATCTAATGTAGAATTATAACAGAAAAGAAGTAAGGATTGTTATTCTAGTTATGACCTGATGGATTCTTGTGTAAGATTTTGTACCTAAATTCTTCTATCTCTCTAAGAAGAATGATTTTTTGTACTATTACCTCTCTTACCTTATTGTTTTTGGACATGTATGTGCAACTCAAAACTTGTGGTAGAATTCCTGAACTTTACTTCTGTTGCCCACACTGAAGAAGAGCCTTCCAGGTCAGCTGAGATTTCCTATTCACCTAATGTTCCATGTATAGGTGTATTTGTCTTACTCTCGGGAAATGGGATTAAGTGATTTACCTAAGATCATGTAACTAGTGTCAAGTGTCTAAGGTCGGATTTGAACTTAGGTCCTCCTGACTCCAGGGTCAGTGCTCTATCCATTGAGCAACCTAACTGCATCTCAGGCATCATTGTGTTTTCACTGTAATCTCTATAGATTCCATTATTGCTTGTCTTTTGGTTTAAAAGTGGACCAATGTCATCATGAAATAATGTCTTATCTGGTGAGTGAGATAGTTGCCCCAAATCATCAGCCTGACTCTCTCTTTCGGAATCTTCAAAGTCCATTAACAAGACAAAACTGAGTTCTGAGTATGAACTCAGAAGACTTTTCTTCTTCATGTGAAACAGTTTTAGCAGAAAAGATAAAATATACCTCCTCTGCTGTTTTACACCCATTGTATTGTATCCTTTATTTATTTGTTATTATTATTATTATCATTTTTGCAAATAATACCACCAGATGACTTCAGGTTCTCTTATACTGAAGTCAAATGAAGTCTTGCACTAGCAAAATTGCACCACTGAGACCATCCATCTTTTTTGTTGTTGTTGTTTTGTTTTTTTCAAGGCAATGGGATTAAGTAACTTAAGGTCATTTAAGGATATTTAAGTAATTTAAGGTCACCCATTTAAGTAAGGATTAACTGTTTGAGATCAGATTTGAACTCCTGACTCCAGGGCTAGTGCCACCTAGCTGCCCCCTGAGACTATCAATCTTACCATTTTTTTTGGCATTGTATTTTACACTTGTAGTTCCATTGGAGTTTGTCTAATTCAGACACTGCTGTTCTTCCAAGGGATGTAGTTTCTGTCATAAGTTACCAATTTGGACCCACAGTAGTCATCTACCATAGGGATTTTGCTCTTAGTTCTTTCTATAGGTGCAGTGACCCTGGGACTTAATGAAATAGTTTCTCTAAGAGAAGACCTTCTTTGCTTAGTCTAGATTCTAGACTTTAAAGAGACCTTCTTCCTCAGAATAGATAGAAATTCCTACAGTTAATTCCTAAACTAAACATTTCTGCTGAAAAGTCTCAGATAATACCAGGGAAAAAACCCAACTTCTTGACACACATCACTATGCAAATGCTTAAAATGTCTTTATTCCTCCCCCAATCTAAACTTACATTTAATATTAGGGGATCTCTAGAACTTTCAAAGGACAGGTGGTGCAATAGATAGAGCACAAAGATCTTATGAGTTCAAATCTGACCTCAGACATTAACTAGCTATGTGACCTGGGCAAGTCACTTTACCTTATTTCCTTGGTTTCCTCATCTATATAATGATCTGGAGAAGGAAGTAACAAACCACTCCAGCATCTCTGCCAAGAAAATCCCAGATGGGGTCATAAAGAGTCAGATATGACTGAATATGGTTTTTGATTAAAATCTGGGACAACTTAACAACCTTAGTTCCCATATGTTTTAAAAGATTGTGCCACATAATAACATTTATGCTCCAAATATTCATTTAAACAATAAGTATATAATTTTGCAACAAATAAGGCTTGCATTTATTTGATTTATTTATTTGATAACTTAAGGCTTGTAACACTCTTTGCATACCCTAATGTACTATATTAATTCTAGCTATTATTGTTATTATAGAATCCTAAGCAATTATTATATTATATAGAAATAATGTAATATCAGAGTAACGTGCATGAATTAAAAATCATGAAAACAGTGCTTCTCATCTTTCATGTAACAACATAAAGCAAATAATTGCATACAATGGATATAATATATAGAATATAAATGAAATTCATGAAAAGACATAGTACATTACAATAGTTTTATGTGACCAGCAAATAGATTATCTGAAATACTTACAGTCTGAAAATTCTTAATAGATACATTTCTTTTTTAAAATTTTTTAAAAGTTTCATCCATTTGTACATGCATATTTACAAATTACAAAATTTCCCTCCCCCCCCTTCCTTCCCACCCTCCTCTCCTTAGTAGGGAACAGTCAGGCTAGCATTTTACATACATATTTTGTTAAACATATTTACAAGTTAGTAATTTTCAGCATGAGGAATTAGGATTAAGGGAAAGAAATACATAAGAGATAATTTTTATAAAGTATTCATCAGATTCAGTAGGGGCGTTTTGTTTTGTTTGTCTTCCTCTGGTTAGGGATAAAATAGACCATTACCAGTCTAATACAGTTGTCCTAGCTCTCTGGACTGTTGAGAGGAGTTGCTTCCATCAAGGTTATTCATCTCATAATGTTGATGTGTACATTGTTCTCTTGGCTCTACTCCCTTCGTTCAGCATCAGATCCCATAAGTCATCCCATGCTTCTCTAGAGTCTGACCATTTATGGTTTCTTATAGAACAATAATATTCCATAGTATTCAAGTACTAAAGAGATACACTTCTGCTAATTTTTTTTAAATTGGAAGTAGGTGGTGCAGTGAATAGAGTACCAGCCCTGGAGTCAGGAGTACCTGAGTTCAAATATGACCTCAGGCACTTAATAATTACCTAGCTGTGTGGCCTTAGGCAAGCCACTTAACCCCATTTGCCTTGCAAAAACATAAAAACAATTGGAAGTAAATAGGGTTTTCCCAGGAATACTCACTGGAAAGACAATTCCAATACTCAAGCAGGAAATGAATCAAAACTATCTGTCCTAAGCAAAGCAAAATCAAATACAAAACACAAGAAAACAAACCTACTTGGAATGGGAAAAGAAAAGTAAAGCAAAATGTAATTTCTTATGACACAGTAGTATTACATTTATTTATATGTCACAGTGTGATTGTCCTTTCTTTAAAGAATGATTCTCTCATATTATTTCTCTTTTTTTGCTTCCAATAAAGTGTTATTCTTTTTATTTTGGTATATGGAGCTCCCCTCCTCATCTTTGATTTTTTGAAGTATAGATACTTATTAGCATAAATACAAGAGTAAATATCGTACTGGGTTTTTTTAAAGTAATTTCAAATTGATTTCCATAATATTTGAATCTATTCAAAGTCTGTCTTCCAATAGTCACCAAGCATCTATTATTACTTATGTGATTGGTACTAAACTGAATGCTAAGGATATAAAACAATATTAAATGTTTTTCAAAGAGCTTAAAGTCTAATGGGGAGTCAACATGCAACTAATGTATACAAATGTTATATACAGAATAAATGGGAGATTATTAAAAGAAAGCAAGCATAACACTCTAGGAACTTAGGAAAGGCTTCTTGTAGAAAAACTTAAAGGAAGACAGAGAATTCAGAAGATGGAAGCCAAGGCATGAGAGAATTCTAGGCATGGGGTGAGTTTAAACTCTTGGGGTTGAGAAATGGAATATCTTGTGGGAAAATGCCAAGGAGGTTGGTATCACTATTGCAAAGGATGTGGTAAGTGGAGTGAGGCAGAAGATGGAAATGAGAAGTGACTTAGAGTAACAGAATTAGAACTATCGGAATATTGACTAGGAAGCACCTTTAGAAACCATTTAGTCTTTCCTTTTGTAAATGAAGAAACTAGACTTGCTCAAGATCAGCAAAAAAGTGGGTCAAAAAAGCTAGGATATGATCTCATGTCTTCTGACTGCAACTGTAAATCTCTTTCTGCTGTATTTCTATATCTATCCTTGCCTGCCTGTTTTTTGAAGATATTTTTTAAAATAATATTTTTAATTTGATTGTTCTGAGGTAAAAAACTAAGATTTATAGGTACACTATATTTTTAACATTTTGTAATCTATTCTAGTAACTATTCTAGTAACCCTACCAAAAAAAGGAAATGAGATTAATTAGTCATAACCTATTTTTAATGAAACCATCCTCATATTTGTGATTATTATTTCTTCTTCTGAATGTTCACTAACTGTATCTTTAATAATAACACTTTCTAAAATTTGTCCAGTAAACAAAGTTAAACTCATTGACTGACAGTCCATAAGTTTTTACACTTTTTTTCTTTTTTGAAAATTGAGGCATTTTCTGTCTAATGCTGTCACAGTTTCTTGTTCTTGATAATCTTCCAAAGATCACTGATAGCTTCTCTGCATACATCATTTTTAATTCTTTCATAATCCTAGATTGTAGTTCTTTTGGATCTAATGACCTGAACTCAAGAAGACAGTTAACAGTTTTCCTATCTCCCTTTTTATCTTGGATTTCAATTTCCTTGTAATCTTTTTTGTTGTTCAACCTTTTCTAGTCCAGAGGTCTTCTGGAAGAAAAAAAAACAAGCAAAATGGGAATTGAGCAACTTCACATTCTCTCTTTCATCCATTAAAGTCATATCATCTATCCCCCAAGCAACTCTCCCATCTGTTCTTTGATCTTCCTTTCTCCTATATATCTTGCCATGGGGTCTTTACAATATCCCTGATAAATAGTTATCCGGCCTTTACTTTAAGACCTTCAAAGAGTGGCAAATCACTGCTTCCCTAGGCAATGCATTCCAATTTGGGTTAGCCCAAATTGTTGAAAAATTTTTCTTTATATTTACTACAAAATTGCCACTTTGCAATTTCCACTCATTGCTTCTGGTTCTATCTTCTAGGGAAAAATCAGAAAAAGTCAAATTTCTCTTTCATATGACATCTCCATGTAAAACCTTTCTGAAGTCTGTGTACAAAGATGAAAGCTTCTGAAGTCACTCTGGAAGCATATCAAAGGAGCCTCCAGTTTGAAATTTCAGAACTTCTGAAACTGCAGGTAGTTGAATATCATTGGATAATCTATCAGAAAAACAAGAAATAAACTTTCAAAAAGCCAAGGGATTCATTCTGAATTCTAGCCTTGAAGTAATTCAGAAAAAAAGAAACCATGAAAGAAATTTAATGTGTCTTTAAAAATGAGTAGATAAGCCTTTTATTCTTTTTGCTGGGGTGGCTAAAGTTGGTGGATTGCAGGAGTCCAAGAGTTTTGAGTTACAATAGAATTATAGCAAATCGAATGTTCATAGAAGTCTGATAACAGTACTGTGAAACCTAGATATAAATAGCTTTCAAAGGAGGGCAGACCAGTCCAATTTGGAATGGAGCAAGTTAAATCTTCTGTATTAATCAGTCCAGGTAGCAGGTCCTTCAGGAGCCACAGTACTTCCAAACTGTTCAAGAGAGTCCCAGTCTTGAATAATGAATGAGATAAACCCAAACCTTTATCTGCGAATGACTGAGTGGGGGGAGCCCCTTCTTTTCCTAAAATTTCTTGGTCATAAATGTAATTTTTCTTTGTAAAGGGGTCAGGAGAAAAAATCTCATTCATATTAACAACTACATGAGACTGTGGCAGGGTGTTCTTTAGAGTTTAAAGCTGACTGGATAGAAGCCCAGCTCTTCATTATACAAAATGCTTCATTTTCAACCAAAAGAAGTATCCCACTTTTTCTTCTTTCCAATTTCATTTTCTAGCAAAGTCTACTCCCCACCCTTTCTTACCACAACAAACTCAAAATCTTTGGTTTTCCACTCCCTTTTCTCCTAGTGACCACATCCTCTGCTTCAATTGCCAATGAAGTTCTCTTCAACCAAATACATTTGTGGAGCACTTTCAATGTATGATGCATCACAATAATGGAGTGAGGGAAAGTATTAGTTCTGGAGACAGACAGCCTGGTTGGAAATCCAAGCTCTATTACTTACTCCCTTGGTGATATAAAATAAATCATACAATCTTTCTAGACCTTAGTTTCCCTCTCTGTAAAATAAAGACTAGATAATTTCTAAGGTCCCTTCTCATTCTATATCTTCTGATTCTCTTTAATTCTATAGTGAATCCATATTTAACTAATACTGATTCTGCAGAATCCCTCTCTTAAATGACTTCTCATTTTGCTCCTTAAATTTCATGGTGAGATCCAACATTCTAGTTGCTTTAAAGTAATTTTGAGAGGTATCACTGTGTAGCACAATGAACTGAGTATAACACTTAGAGTTAAGACCTATAATAAGACTAGATGAAAAGAAAAGGGACATTATCCTCTAGTTGGGGAACGATTTCATAGTCATGGCAGGATAGGGTGTAGCTTATAGAATCATAGGTTTAAAGCTGGAAGAGACCAGAGAAATCAAGTCCAACCCTTTCATTTTGTTGATGAAGAAACTGAAGAACTGAGAGGACAGTGACTTGGTCATAATCACAGCTAGTAAGTGGGAAAAGAGAAATGCCCAGAAAGCTCACTTGGGGGAAGGAAATCAGAACCTACATGCAAGGGAAAGGACTATAAAATTCTTGATCTTTAAGCATTTACTCCCTAAGCTTAATATCCTTAATATCACCAGAGTCTTTAAAAATCACACTGGATGACTGAAATCATTATCAATGTTATTGACCCAATTTAGGAGGTGTGAAATCCCAAAGAACATAAAAAGCAAAAACCTGCCAGGGTTACAGTCACAAGCACCTGACAGGCCCTTCCTCTATAATGCTGATTCTCCAAGAGTCCGGTTTTTTTTGCTTAAATGCTTCCAGAAATGGAACTTGGAACGGTGGTTGGTGCCATGACTCATTTCTGTTGATGTAATTCTTAGGATTTCAAATGGTTTAACATAGATTCAAAGAGTCTTTGTTCCATAAATAGAAAGGGAATTCTATAAAATGTTAACATAGATTTAGAATACTATATACATATATATATACACACAGAGATAGATATACAGAGACAGAAGCTTGTGCTTGGCACTCATTTTGTTTGAATTATAGCTGTTAATTTTGGTAGGGTTCTAAATATTAGTATCTCCAGCCCACTCCAATCTAAAACTATGACTGAAGTTATCTTTCAGCAGAGCTATAACTAGCAATTTTAGCACTCAAGGCAAGTAGAACTAAACATATCTTCAAATCAAGAATGGTAGGGGAGGGGAAGGGAGGGAGAAAATCTCGACAAGAACCAATGTAGAGAGACCCTGGGATTTTGTGAGGCAGGGGCTGAGATGCTGAGAAGACTGTCATTGGGAGAGTCACAGAGGAGGCTAGGAGTTCACAAATAGAAAGCTAGGAACTCACCTGTATATATTTTTAAACCTTTAAATTTTTGTGCCCTATGAAAAATCCCCTAGTATAGGATAAAAGAACCAGAGGCTTATCTGTAAGGAACCTTCAATAATATTAAGTCCAATCTTCTTATTTTACAAATCAGGTAACAGGCACAGAGTTGCTGAATAATTTGATCAGAGCTAGAGTCTGAGGTAGAATTTTAACCCAAATTTTCCTGATTCCAAGTTCATTGCACTACCCACTCTGCCATGCTCTATTTCAACACTTAAACCCTGCCCTAGTTTAAGCTCTGTCAAATGTGATTTATTCAGCTCAGATGCACCAGACAATTAACCACAAATTTTTCATAAAGTCAGTTAGAACTCAGTAGAAAAGTCAGATGAAGGATCTAAAATATAGGGAATTACTGACTGCTACTGTCTTATACCATCAAATTCCAAGGATTTTTTGTCTCTTGATTAGGATTGAATGGAGAAAAACAAACAATATTTCCCTCATTTAAAAAAATGTAGTCTAGATATATCCATTTCCCACAATTTCTTTGCTATATGAACTTTTTTTAAGATCAACATAGTAAGACAGTTTTAGAATCACAGCAAGTCAGTCTCGGAAGGGACCTGAGACATTAACTAGTCCAACCCTCTTTCTCTGAAGCCCAGAGATGAAAACGTTTTGTGTAAGTCACACAGCTAGTTAATGGCAAAGCTGGAATTTGAACCCAGGTTTTCTGACTCCCAATCCTTAGAAACCCTATGAAATAGTATGCTAATGTAACTTTTGAAATAACATGAATCAGTGATACCTCTGCAGAAGTATATTTCTTTAGTTTGTTATTTCTGGCCTCTTTGCATTGGTAAAAAACACAAAATCGTTGGAATTGACTCCAATGTCATATTTTCCAACAATTAGGCATCAAGTCACCAAAGGAAGCAAAGAATTAAGATTCCCCATCCCACCCCCACACCCATTTCTGCCCAAAATTATTCATCCTTTGGGAATAAAGGAGGGATTATTTGCTAATGTAGGATACTTTCTTTCAGTGTCCAGTGTCTGAGGCTTTACAAATGTTTATAATGTACTGGTTGAATCATGGAATGAAGAAATGAATGAAATGTTAATTGAACTATTATGATAATTAATTAGATTTCTTTACCTTATAAACATTTGTTACTGAGTAAAAGATATTGGGCAATTAAATGGCATGGTGAAGAGAGCACTGGGCCTGGAATCAGGAAGACCTGAATCAAAATCTGACCTCAAATGCTCACTAGTTGGGCAAGGCACTTTATCCAGTTCACCTCAGTTTATTCATCTGTAAAATGAACTGGAGAAGGAAATGGAAACCCCAAATAGAATCATGAAGATTTGGACAGATGCGAAATGATTCAACAACAAAAGATATATCCCTAAAAGTTTATCTTAACAACCCCAGCTCTGTAAAGAACTTGCCCTCAAGTTGATTACAAAGAAAACACATAATAGAAGGTTGAAAGGTGAGAGGGGGAGGGATAGTATCCATAGTAGGGGTCTAATAGAGAAGCCAAGAAGAGTGGATCCAAGGAGAAAGGAAGATGCCTGGCCCAGTTTCTTGCCCCCCCCCCCCAATGGAGACTCTGGAAGAAACTTTCCAGCTACCAATCAAAGGGAAGGACCTCAGGGGCCAAAGATACTAATGAAGTGCAAGTTCCAGGGATATAGTGGTTCAACTAGATAAAAAGGTTGTTGGACCATGATGGAGAAGTCCAGAAGAGTACACCTAAGCAGAATGCAAAAAGCACCAGGTGAGGAGTCAAGGAGACTTGGGTTGGGACTCTGATTGTGCCATGTACTTTTTGTGTATCCTTGGACCAGTCTTTTTACCACTGAATCTTACTTTCCTCATCTGTTAGATGAAGAGTGTGGAATTATTAACTGCTAAGAGATAGAGTTCCTGCTCAAATATTGTTATTCTAAATGATGGATATATTTAAAAATAATCAGTTTATCAGATGTTTATTATATACATACATATAGATATAGATATAGATATAAATATAGATATAGATATATAATACAGCAAGACATTGTGTCTATTAGTATTAGGTTTCTGAAGATAAGCAATTCCTGCCATCAAAGAACTATTTCTTCAAGTCAGACTATTTTTCAATAGTATCTTCTTATAAAATGTTCACTGAAAAGAAGCATCCAGGTCAGCTCAGTTGAATGAGAAAAATAAAAGACCATGAAAACCATGAAACATCAGAATTTATATTGCGCTTGAGATCATTGACTTAATCACCCCAGTATTCTGATTTTGGCTATAACACTAAATGATGGTTTATGAGACAGTAAGGTAGGAATCTTCCCCAAAGTCTAAATAAAAAAATTGGAAAATATAATAAGTTTTAAAATTTTTGAGCCAAAAACAAATTGTCAAAAGCTGAAATAGGATATGAAGATGGTCTGCTGTTAAAATTCTCTAGGGGGCGGCTAGGTGGCAACAGTGAATAGGTACTGACCCTGGAGTCAGGAATACCTGAGTTCAAATATGGCCTCAGTCACTTAATAATTATCTATCTGTGTGACATTAGGCAAGTCACTTAACCCCAAATTTTTGCAATCCCCCCCCAATTATCTAGAAATTCACATAGCTAAAAGTCATTCCTTCCAAAGGGCGAGGGCTAGGAACAACTTTTAGTTGATGTCATACCTTCACATAATTCAGTCAATCAAAATATAAATCTCTTACTTCTGGTATGGTCTAGTTCTTGGAACTTTGACCACTTCTTCTCTACATGTTCCATTCCCAATATCTTTAAGTTCCTGATACTCTGATCCATAGTCTCTCTCTCTCTCTCTCTCTCTCTCTCTCTCTCTCTCTCTCTCTCTCTCTCAATATCCATATATATATATAATATATATATATATATATATATATATATATATACACAATTTTTTTCAATTACATATAAAGATAGTTTTCAACATTCATCTTTTTGTCAGTTTTTGAGTTATATATTTTTCTACTAGTCTACCTTCTCTCCACCTTCCCCATGACATTGAGGATTGTGCTATAGGTTATAAGTGTATAATCATGTTTAACATATTTCTATATTGGTCATGTGATGAAAGAACTAAGTCAGAACTAATGGGGGAAAAACATGAGAAAAAGAAAAACTAATAAAACAAGTTTTTTTTTTTTGCAAGGCAAATGGAGCTAAGTGGCTTGCCCTAGACCACACAGCTAGGTAATTATTAAGTGTCTGAGGCTGGATTTGAACTCAGGTACTCTTGACTTCAGGGCCCATGCTCTTGGATGAGGTCAAGGTAATGGCTTGTGGTTGTTATTATTGTATATGTTATTGTTCAGTCACGTCTGATTCTTTGTTACCACATTAATAATTTTCTTTGCAAAGATACTGGAGTAGTCTGTGCCACCTAGCCACCCCTATAAACTTATATTTGGAGAAATAATAAACAATGACTAGACCTAGAGTTTTTGAAATGTTATGTAGTGTTAATGGATTATAGAAGAATTAAAGCCATTTGACCCCAATTTGGATTCATTTCCTCTAGTGAGGAGAATGGACTTTTATCTGGAAAAGATAGAATAATGCTTGAGGAGTTCAAAACAGTGAGAACATGGTATGGGAATAGCTAGTGCTTTCAGCTCTCCATCCCAAAGTGCTGTAACCTCATAGAATTTATTTCTAATAAGATATCATAGGAAATATATGTGGTATAGTAGCAAAAGCTAGTGTGGTATAGTGGGTAGTAGTGGATAGAGAGCCAGACTCAGAGTTCAAATCTAATCTATCACACATTATGGCCGTATGACCCTGGAAAAGTCATTTAACATCTCAATGCACATAGACAGCTTCCTAAGATAAATTGCACACGAATTGTAAAGCTACATTAGTAGACAAAGTTTCCTCACTGAGGAGTTTAGTAAATTAATATCTGGAAATCAAGTTATTGTTCAGTCATTTAAGGCATGTGTTATTCAGTGAAATTTCATTTATATTCAATTTTTGTCACTCAAAAGAGGTCATGAAGAGTAGGACAGAACTAAAAAAAATGACTGAACAGTAACAATCCATATAGAAAATAGTTATAGGAAATAAGACAAATCTCCAATGATTAAAATTTGACTACAATATCAGAGTAGGGTTAGGAGGCTAAGTGTTCAAAGACAGAAACCTTGTCTCTTTATTTTATTTTTCCTTTACCTAGGGCTTAGATTAATATCAAAACTTAAAATGTGCTAAGTGTACAATTGCTACTAAGAGGGCTGAAGTGAGCCAAGAGCAGAGAGCCAAACCAGTTATTATGGGCTAAATAATAGAACCATTGCTCAAAATACCAAACCCAAAGCAGGTTAATTATTGGATGGGTGTCACCCTGGAGGGATGTTTATACTAGAAAGCTCTGAACCTAGCCCTATTTCTTGATTACTATTTTTCTGTCAGTAATTTGGTTGAAGACAAATAAAGCTTATCAACTGTGGAGGGTACAGAGCTGGCAGCAGGGTTTGATATGATGGATAGAAGAAATAATATTCAAAATGAGCTTGACTGGTTGAAATGGTGATTTATCTAAACTTGGTTTATCCCCCAGTGGCTAGCACTATAATCTGTATGCAGTAGGCTCTTAATAAATATTTATTGAATTGAATCTGGAATTCTTTGCCTTTTTATGGGTACACATTTTGAGAGAGAAGCTAAATCCTTTATATATAGTCTATATACAAAAATATGATTTAAAAGGCCTGGAAAGGCTAGACAAATAACATGAGTTGGAAAGCATATTGTATGAGAAATTGTTAAAGAGAGTAAGGGTGTTTATCCTGGAGAAAAGAAGACAACAGGAAATGTGATAATTTTTTTTTGTTTTTATTTTTTCACAAAAATTCTGAACCAAAGATTAACTTAAATGAGTACTTCCATATAATGGTAAAACAGAGAGATAGTAGAGCACATAAAACTATGAATCTCTATTACACATGTAATATATAATTTCTTTTCTTTTTAAGCATATACAAAATTCAATATGTAGCTTTCAAAGTTGTCCTGCTTGACCATGATTTCTTCTGGTGGCCTTCTTTCTGCTCTGGGTATTTTAATATCATACTTCAATGACCCCTTTCCTTCCTTCCTTTCCATTTTCCTTTTTCTTTCTCTTTCTTTTTTTCTTATTCCTTTCCTTTCCCTCCCCTTTCCTTCTTTTCTATTCCTTTCCTTTTTTTTCTTCCCTTCCCTTTCCCAATATGTCTTCTTCTTTTTTATCTCCCTATACAAACTAAAACAAAAAGCCAAAAAAACCCACCAAATTTTGTAATAAATGTTTCTAGTCGTGCAAAATAAATTCCTACATTGGCTATGTCTGAAGTTGTCTTTTCAGATATCCAAAGGAGCATCATATGCTAGAAGGAGGAGACTGGTCCTGTAAGTATTCTAGAAGGCAAAACCAGGATCCATTTTTCCTCAAAATAGAAGTGAATCCATCAAACAGCAACATTTACGAGGTTCCCACTATGCTTCCTCCTATTGGAGAATAAAAGTACAAACAACTTAAAAAGCACCACTTTAAAAACATTCAAATAATTAGAGCTAACCACTTTGGGAATGGAGTCAGCTTACCTTCACTAGAAGTACATGCATATGCCAGGGATATAAAGGAAGAAATTCCCATACCAAGTGGGAAGTTGGGCCAGATGGACTCTAAGGTCCTTTTCAGTACTGATTCTGTGAGTATATTCAGACTAGGGCATAGTGGGTGGAAGAGGGCCAGGAATACAGGGACTGTTTTAAAATTTGGTTATAAAGAATGATTTATTCTATGTGTATGAATAAACCACTGTGCAAATGTGTTTAAATTTAGAATTGTGCAATCTAAGAGTTGGAAGAGATCATATCCTTAAAATATGTTGAAAAGTGTTGAGAAAGAAGGACAAAGTCTCCATATCATAGTGGACAGAATTTTAAAGTTGGAGTAAGGAATACTTGGTTCAAATACTTGGTTCAAATGCTGCCTTAGATACTTTCTTGGTATTGACCTTGGGCAAGTCACTAAATCTGTCTGAACCTCACTTTCCTTTCTTTTTTCTTTTGGTTTTTGCAAGGAATAGGGTTAAGAGACTTGCCCAAGGTCACACAGCTAGATAATTATTAAGTGTCTGGGGCCATATTTGAACCCAGGTCCTCCTGACTCCAGGACTGGTGCCTAATACATTGCACTACCTAGCTGCTCCTGAACCTCACTTTCTTCATCTGTAAAATGTAGATGAATAATATCTTTCTATTTCTCAAGGCTGTTGTATCAAACAGGATCATATATGTAAGATGCTTCATATGTTTTTAAACATTCTCATGGTAGGCTGCTATAATCATGATGATAATGCTTGTACTAGGTCATCATCATTAAAGCAACATCTATCCAATGCCTAATATTGCATTTAAGGGATAAATATGTGAGTTGCAGCTATAGTGAATTTTCTCCTAATTGGGTGACAATGAGACAGAATGATTGTTATTGTGTTTTTTTCCCCGTTTTTTATTTCATATATTCATTGGATGATTTCAACTTGTGCTTTTTTCCCCTTTTTACATTTTGGGCATTTTCTATTATGCCACTCTTCTCATCCATAGAATCTTCACTCGTAAGAAAAAATAGTTACCTGAAACAAAATGTCACTATGACTGTATCTGATATGTGTGTATGATAGTCCATGCCCATATCATCTATTCTGACATACCACAAATGATCATTGCATTCAATCTGAGTTCAATTGCCTTTCAATGTCATCTCATTTATGTAATTAGAGTCATTGTGTCTTTGGTTTTTCTGGCTCTGCTCTCTTCATTTTGTATCTGTTCACATAGTTTTTCTCTTTGGGGTTTCTTTTCACATAAAGAAAAAGAAGAGAAGCGGCAGCTAGGTGGTGCGGTGGATAGAGCACCGGCCCTGAAGTCAAGAAGACCTGAGTTCAAATTTGACCTCAGTCACTTAATAATTACCTAGCTGTGCGACCTTGGGCAAGTCTCTTAACCCCATTGCCTTGTTAAAAAAAAAAGAAAAATAAGAGAAGTTCTAAAATGCTATAATATAGGGTTGAGCTGCTCTGTCTGCAATGGGAAGTTGGGAGAAAATGGTATAAGTAACCATAGTACTTTTTTTCTTTCTGAAGATACAGCTATCACTATTTGTTCCAATGCAAACACTTATGAAGTACTTACTGCTATTTACAGAGTACTGTGCAATGGGAAAATGGCACAGTTAGATTGTAGAAATAAATAGTTCTTCTCAAGAAGCTTACCATGAGTGGCAGTGAGGTGAGTACAAAAAGATGAGGTAAGATGTAAACACAGATAACTATAATATAAAATAATGCTGATATTACGTACAAAACTCAAAGGGAAAGATTGTTCTGACTTAGCATATAGGGGAAGGAGGTGATTTGGGGATTAGTTTTCAAAAGTTGGGAAGGATTTAACAGGTGAAGGGAAAATAGAGAACTTTCAAGGTCTAGGAAAGGAGGACAAAAAAACGGCATGGAAGTAGGTTTGTGTAGTCCATGGAGAACAATCTGATTTGGCTGGGCTATAGAGGAGAGTAATATTAAATAAAATTATAAAGGTAATGTAGTGCATTTTAGAATGTATTAAATACCTGCCAAAATAGTTGTTATGTGCTCAATGGGACACTAACAGAGGGTTAAAGTGATTAATTTAATGCATTAAAAACATTTGTTTCCCAGTGGTATAATGGATAATGTGATAGGAAGTGTGGAAAAAGGAAGAGATGGTTAGAAGACTATTGCTATGATCCAAGGGTATGGTAATGAGGGTTTCTTTTATAGTGGTGCTAGTAGGGGTGGGGAATTGACAGATCTCAGATAGATTCTGATCTCTGTGAATATAGAGGTAGACTGAAAAAAACAATCAAGAACAAAGGTCTTTTACTAGGTAAATGTGAATTTTGATTTAGCAAAAACGCTGCTGCTAGAAAGTTATTTATAATTTTTAAGAGAAATTCCAGGAAACTTAAAACCTCAGGATTAGATGTGGATCACAGGGAAAAGATTTTTCTATTTGCTGGCTATGGTTTGATTTTCTAATACTGTAACAGGACTTTATAAATCAACCTCTTAATTACCTTGAGCTAATCTTTTGGAATGATATAACATATTAACTAGGTCAGATCTGAGTAAGCCTTGGAAATAATTAAGAAGAGTGTACCCTTCCTCCAGGAACTTTTTTTTTTTTGCTACAATTTATTCATTTATTCAATAAGCATCTAATAAGTAGTTTCTGTGTTGGACAAGCTGGGGGAAGATATAGATAATTCAAATGCAACAGGGACCTAGTATTTATGCAAATTACAGTCTAGAGTAGATATAAAACTTCAGACCACATTTTCATCTCCTATGTAAATTCTCTTGGGCTTCCATGACTGAGAGAACTTCCACATATATATATAGAACTTTTACACTCAGCAATGAGAGGGAAGAGAATTCTGGTGGACAAAGTCACTTCTCTTAAGGTCTACTGAGTGGACTGTTCTTCCTGATTCAGTGGACCATTCTCTGTCATGTGACCCCTTCTCTTTGCTCCTTTCACTGGGACCAGAGAATCTACTGCATTATTCCAAATTATTTCAGCCCTAAACAAATTGAGTTCAGTTATTTTTCAGTCATGGCTAATTCTTCAAGAAATTATTTGGCATTTTCTTGACAAAGACAATAGAGTGGTTTACCATTTCTTTCTTCAGCTCATTTTGCATCTGAGGAAACTGAGGCAAAACTCACCCAGGATCATATAGCTATTGTCTTAGACCATATTTGAACTCATGAAGATGAGTCTTTTTCACTCCAAGTCATATGCTACCCCTCCCTCACACAAATTGACTAGAAAAACTCAGTTCATGCATACCCCAGTAGTGTATGTGTTGGAGGAGATAGAGCTAGGCTAGGCGTTTCATTACCTCTTCACCATAAGATTTGTAAAGTATTTTATTTATATTATCTTATTTAGTCTCATTAATGGGTACTATTTGGATGATTTCTGAATCCACTTTACTTTCTTATGGTCCATCTAGTTGATAATATCATACTCAGGGACGTTGTGAGGAGCTCCTTCAAAGATTCCTTGAAGGAAATTAGGGAAGTTCACTCCTGACTTGGGAGAAGAACAGGGCAGAAGCATATAAATGGAAGATGGAATAACAGGTAAAAGATTGGAGCAAAATCAAACCATGAGAAAATAATGTGTAATAAGGCTGAAAATGTAGTTTGGAGCCAAGTTATACAGGCCTCCAGTCACCAAATAGAATTGTTTATATATTATCCTGGAGATAGTGGAGATCTCACTAAAATGTTTTGAGTAGGGCAATGACATGGCCTGATCTCTACTTTAGATATTTGTGGAACAGATTGAAATTGAGAGAGATTTGAGGCAGAGCAGTTAAATAGAAGGCTAATGAAATAGTCACTCAGTCAATAAACATTTCGTACTATGTGCTAGACACCATGTTAATCACTATGGATATAAAGAAAGACAAAAGACAGTGCCTAACCTCAAGGATTTCACAATCTAATTTGGAAAGACACACAAAAATAGAAAATGAAAAGGAAAGCATACCCAATGAAGGGGCAAGATAAGATCAGGCAGTGCAGTCGAGGGGAAAATGAAGATATGGCTGGTCTTGGATACACTCCTTTCTTGCTTAAATGAAGGATTTGGGATGAGCTCTCTTCACCCTTTTCTTCATTCCTCATGACTCCATCTCCAGAGGGAGGAAGGAACATTAGGGAAGATGGGATGAGGGCTGTCAGAGGAGAGGAAGAGAAAATTACTATAATAAAGTAAGTGAAAATAACATTAAAAACTAAACACTTTTTGGGAAGATTCAAACCTATAAAATTTCAATGCATATCATGTCAAAAGCAAGAGTACAGTCATATGAAGTAGAAAATCCAATGAACTAGAATAATGAACACAAATTCAAAGTAGACTGGAACTTACAAGAGGAGGTATCTATGAAACCTAGAATAGTTATGGGTAATGTATAGTCAATAAATCCAAGAACAAACAAGTGACTAGTCTGATCACAACTTACCATTAAAAGACACCCAGTATTCAATAAGCTTGATCAAGAAATTTACATACAATTCATTGATCATATCCAATTTGGTGAGAGTATCTAAACCTTTTTTAAACCCAATTATTTTCATCTAGACTTGTCCAGCTTGCTCCTTTGAAGGAACTTTTGGAAATAGAAAGTTCCTGGGCACTATTAGTGTATTTTCCACTAGAAAATAACATTATCTGTGCAGTGGTGGGCAGCATTGTTCACTCAAGGAACTGGAACTTAGTGGCTTAGCACAGGTGTTAATCATATATCAATTTGAGGATTTGAAGTTGGTAAGCTACTCCATAGATCCATTAATCTGTTTAATTAACTGGCAGGTGCTGTGCTAACTGCCAGTGATTAAAAAACAAGCAAATGTAGGAATTACTTTCTCTCATAATGATTGCTACCATATAATGGTAGATATGTAAATAATTGGTTGCATATAAGATAATGGAAAATAATCTTTCCTCAAAAACGATATCCTTGCTAATAAATTAATTTGAGAAGAAGCACCTTTGTTCTAAAATTTGTTGGCTGTGGAATCCTTGCACGTTAATAGAGATATGTAAAGATTTAAGAAGTAGAAGGGCAGATTTAAATGTTTTTGGTATAATAAAGGTCAAGGGAAGATAGGGTAAAAACTGCTGAAACCAGGTATCCTAATCACTTGGATGAGAAGGAGGTTTCTCCAAGAGCCTGTTCATATGGAAGTTTGATGTGCTAAGCCATACTTGATCCCCAATGGATGAGGGTTTCCATAGTTGCTGATTTTTCTGTCTACAGATAACTTTCATAGTTTTATGTGTCTTTTGTAAGTCAACCAGGGCTGAAAACCAAAGTTAATATGGAAAGGACTGTTTAGTGACATGAAAAATGTTGGCAAATTTTGATTCTGGGCAGGAGTGTGGCCTCAGATGTCCATACACAGAGGTACAGAGTGTAGGTAATAAAAAAGCAATGAATTTATTTGTTAAGAGGTAAATTTGATATCCTAAATATGATTAAGACATAGTGGAATGTGACCCATAGTTAATATCCTACAATGGAGGAGTATATATTTTATTTTTAAAAATAGATTTTAATTGCTTATATAATAGTGTTATATATTTAGAAGGTATATTTTAAGTGGAAATCCTTGAGTTAGAGGTGGGAAGAATATTGGAGAGCACTTGGGTAGGAATCCAAGAAGGTTAAAATAAAAGGAATAATGTGATGTAAGTCAAGATGATCCAGCTAGAGGGAGGGTTTAGTTGACCAATTCTGAAGGCAGATCAAAAAGCTGAAAGAGTGTTAGATGTAGTGGTGATGGGAGATTTCTTCTATCGAGACACTTCCTGTCTGGATAGTTGTCTTTTTTTTTAAATTAAAATAGCTGAGGAATTTTTCCTTCTGAGTAAGTTGGAAGAAGCAGTGAGAGAAAACACTCTCATATTGTTATCCTATGCCTGATTTGCACCAGGAGGGAGAAACTAGCTGAAGAAATGAAAATGATAGGAAGTAACTTAAATGTAGAATAAATAATATTTAAATAATATATGGTCAAAGAATAAATTGTAACATCAACAGAAAATTTCATTCAAGAAAATAATAAGACAAAATATCAAAACTTAAAATTTAAACAAAACCCCTAGGGGGAAACATATCTTTAAATACTTTGATTAACAAAAGAGAAACAAGGACAACAATGAATTGGGCATGCAATTTAAAAAATAGAAAAAGAATTTCATTGAATTTCATTGTCACCAAGGTAAAATCTATTCAAAATAACCAAGTACTGTAATTACAAAACTACAAACCTACTATTTATCTTTATAAAAATAACATCTGAAAACATAAACTACCCTTTATTTTTATAAAAACAGACATTAAAAATAGAGATCATAACTTCTAATTTCAGGGACATGCTAATATAATGTCAATAATATTGAAAATAATTTGCAGACTTATGTCATACCAATCAAACTTCCAAAGAGTTATCTTAGAGAGTGAGATAAAATTTACTAATAAACTTCTCCAAATTCATCTATAGTATCAAATGTTCAAGAATCTTTGAGAAAATAGTGAAAAGGGCAGGAAGGAAGGAGACCAAGAAGTAAATCTCAAATTATGTTACAAAGCAATGAACAGCAAAACTATTTGGTATTAGTTAAAAAATGGAAAGTATGATCAATGAAACAGTTTAGTATATAAGGCCCAGTGGCAATTAAACATAATATTTGATAAAAGAAAGGCCACAAAATGTTTAGGTAAGGGTTCCTTATTTCACAGAAATTTTGGGAAAACTGAAAAACAGTCTGACAGAAATTAGATTTATAATAGATCATCTTATACCATATACCATAATGAACTTTCAATTAGTAAATCACTTAAATACTATAAACAAATTAGGGGAAAAGAGATACATTTCACAGCTATAGAAAAAGAGAGAATTCTCAAGAAAAGAAAAGATAAAGATGATAACAAAATATAAAATTAAAAGTTTAATTACATAATATTGAAAAACTTTTGCACAAAAAAATCAATGTGGCTAGAATTAAAAGGGAAGTAGTTAACTGGGGAAAATATTTTCAAAATTTTCTGATAAAAGCTTGATACCCTAAATATTTAGGATGTTGATATAAATATATAAGAACTAGAGCTATTCCCCTAGATAAATTTTGATTAATGATATAAATAGGAAGTATTTTTTAAAAAAAAAAGAAACAAAAGCTATTTACAACCATATAAGACTGCTTCAAATGACTGGTAATAAGAGAAATACAAATTAAAGCAATTTTGAATTTTTTAATATAAATATTTTATTTGTTTTTTCAATTATACAATAGTAGTTTCTACCTATCATTTTTTGTAAAGTTTTGAAATTTACAATTTCTCTCCCAACTGCCCTTCCCACCCCCCACAGAAGGCAGTCTGATAATCTTTACAAGCAATTTTGAATTTCTACTTCACACCCATCATATGGGTGAGGATGACAAAAAAGAAAGAATGACTATTTTTGGAAGGACTGTGGGAGAAAAGGCATAATCAAACCCTGCTGGTAGAGCTGTAAATTGTTTCAACCATTATAAGCAATTTGGAACTAGATCCAAGTTTAGAGTTTTAGTTTAGTTCCCAAGTGTGTGTGTGTGTGTGTGTGTGTGTGTGTGTGTGTGTGTGTGTGTGTGTGTGTGTGTGTGTGTGTGTGTTTTCAAAGGGAATGAGTGGGTAGTGATAGGGATTAAAAAAAGGAAAGAAACGAAAAGAAAACATTTTTAAAATATAGAGAAAGGAAAGGAAAGTTTACAAGTTTACACATAAATAAGATAATTTTATTAATACAGTTTAAGTTAATACACACTTACAAACTAAACTTAAAGAATCTGGAAAAAGATTAGATGGATTCCTTAGCCCAAGATATTACAGGGAAAATCATCTCAAGAAGGATGGGATGCTCTCAAGAACAAAAAAATTGATGATGCCAACACAAATAATTCTTGTGAGAAAGTGGAGGAACTTTCTAAAAAAGATAAATATAATTACATAGGGAATTTTATCAATTGACTAAGATTAATATGGACTGAAAATTGAAGAAAGGGGCAATTGACAGAATCACTATAAAAGAATGACTAGGTTCTATAAGAACTAAAGTCAACAGTATCACATGACATCCATAAACATTCAAATGATGTTACATCAAGAGAGGCATATGGGGGCAGCTAGTTGGTACAGCAGATAAAGCTCTGTCCCTGGAGTCAGATGCTTAATAATTGCTTGGCTGTGTGACTTTGGGCTAGTCACTTAACCCCATTGCCTTAAATAAATAAAATTTTTTTAAAAAGAGAGAGAGGCATATGGTGGAGGTAATCTCTGTGGCCATGTCATATCTGCCAGAACTGTTTTTTGAGGGCACCTTATTTTAGGGAAGGCTTAAATAAGCAGAGATGCTTTCAGAATTGAATGGAATAATGTCATGAAAGAACTAAATATATTTATCCTAGAAAAGAGTCTTGAGGAGGGGATCAAGAAGAGAGACAAGGAGAGGAGAGTAGTGGTAAACACATTAACACTATTCTGTGCAAGACTGCAATTAAATGATAGTTTTATTTAGCTTATAGAGTATATTTATAACTGGGAAGGTCATCGTTTTAGCCTGGAAAGATCCTATAAGGTTTCAACAGAGGGCAGAAAGGGCAAAAGCATTTTAATCTCCAGAAAAAGCATAAACAAAGGAAGAGAGGTGGTAAAACAAGGAAATGTATCACGTATAATGCAAGTTGGCTAGAATTTTTAAGGGGAGAAATATTACATAAAAACTGGAAAAGGTTGGTGGCAATTGATTGTAAAGAACCTTGTTTGCTAGGCTAAGGATTTTTACTTTTATAGATAATAGGGGGGCATCTGAAGAATTTGGAACAGAGGCAAAGTGAGAGACTGAAGAAAGGGAAACTGGTTAGAAAGCTACAGAAATATTTTGTATGAGTGATATGGAGAATCTGCTTTAGATCTAGAATCATCTACACTTCCTGTTTTAAACTATTAAACATTAAGTCAATTTTGAGTGGACCCTCTATATATTTCAATGATGATGGATGAATCACCTTAGTCCCTCGACCACCAACACTGGTAAAATGTCCACTGCCTCTCCTCATTGCCTGGTCATCAGTCTAGAGGTAAGTAATGGATACTGTAGAAGTAACATGTTTTTAGAACATAGCAGGTATTCTTCACAGGCAGCCACAAAGAAAAACACCCTTTCACATACACAGATCTAGACCGATAGATTTCAAACAGTAGCCTCATTGACCAGCAAAGGTAGTGAAGTAAATTCATCTGATGTATATACATATGCATGAAAAGCTAAAAAAAGTAAAGGAACGATTAGAAGCTGACAAGAAGAAAAATGTTGTCCTATGTGTGGCTTAGAGAATGGGTTCTTTCATGAAAGTGTAATGCAGGTGTAGTTTTGGTGTTTTTTGTGATTTTGATGGGAAAGACAGTTGTTATTCCAACTCCTGGCTAGCCCTTCTATTACAAAAATGCAGAATGATGCCTCCTAAGCAGGCAAGTTGAGGGAGAGAGATAGCACATTATGAATATACTCAGAGTCTTTCTTCAGATATTTATATTGTTAGGCTTAGTAGAAATCTTTGCAAAAAACTCTGGGCAAGGGCAGCTAGGTGGCGCATTGGAGCACCGACCCTGGAGTCCAGAGGACCTGAGTTCAATTTTGATCTCAGACACTTAATAATTACTTAGCTGTGTGGCCTTGGGCAAGCCACGTGACCCCATTGACTAGTAAAAACCTAAAAAACAAACTAACAAACAAACAAAAAAACTCTGGGCAGGATATGTCAGATACAGTCAATCTCAGTTTTCATGGTGGTAATGTTCCTGAAAAATGACACTAAAGTCAAAAACATAAATGTTGCTATATTGAACCTATAAGAAATGGGGGGGGGGGTGAGTTTCTTGTGAAGACCAAAAGTTGTAATCTTTAGCAATAAATTGCTGAAAATATACTTTTTTGCATATAATTCTTTGTAATACAATATTAATTCTGGTAATATGTACTTTTCCTAACACAGTAAATATGAAATAGCCAACAAAATATAGTACACAAAATAAAATTGATAACTTGCAAAAAATTTTATTTCTCATTAGTAATTCCCTAGAATTCTGTGACTTTTTATGCTAACATCTCAATAAAAAAGAAACAACATTGACTTCAGACTATATTCATACATGAAATCTACAGGTACTATAACTATTTATATATACAATCATCAGTTCAGTAACTCCAAAATCATGGCCAATAGCAGTTGCAGAATTCCTGAAGGAAGTTTATATAATACCTTTATCTTCTGATTAAGGCACATCATTGGTTTTACACATGTGGGCTTACATCCCAAAGGACCTGCACCATACTTTGAGGGGATAATTGTGATAAAAAAAATCTTGAGTTTTAAAGGAAAACAATGAAAATATGCAATGAATATGTAGGGAGCTCTTTGTTCTACAATGGTAAGGTGAACAAGCCCAATGAAGCTTCTAGTAGGATAGTAACTACTCCACAAATTTGTGCATATTGCACCTCTCAGTGTTCCCCTTCTGTGCATAACCTTGGTTGCCAATGTGAAAATGAAAATGAGCTTTCTACAAATCATAGGAATGCTTCAAGTCACAAAATTAAACATAGGAATGTTGAAAATTGACTATTGGTATGTGTGCCTGTGTGGTTGAGTTAAGTTGCATTTTTTTTGTTGTTCCCAAAGGGCTAAACCCATGATCCATTTTACATCTAAATGATCTGCTTGTTCTGAGTCTACTGATAACTCAGCCTGCCTCAAGTTTCTCCTCACTCCTCATCTCCCATTCAGCCACTACAATTATTTTTTCTAAAATGTCAATGTGATCTTATTACCTCCTTACTCAACAAGCTCCTGGGACTCCCATTGCCTTCAGAATAAAATTAAAAATATTTTGTTTGTCATTCCAGCATTTCATAAGCCCTCCTATTTTTCCTGTCTTCTTAGACTTTATCCCCCTACTCATACTCTTCCATCCAGCAACACTGACTTCTTGCTGTTCCATGAAGAAATTCCATTTCTCTACTCTGGACATTCTCTCTGATTGTCACCCATCCCTAGAATACTTTCCTTCTTCTGTTCCATGGCTTCCTTTAAATTTCAACTAAATGGACAGTTTAGTGGTGAAATGGATAGCACACTGGCCCTGGAGTCAGGAGGACCTGAGTTCAAATGTGGTCTCAGACATTTAATAAGTACCTAGCTGTGTAACCTTGGGTAAGTCACTTAACCCCATTGCCTTGCAAGAACCAAAAGAAAAATCAACTAAATTCCCATCTTTTTTCCTAGAAGCCCTTTCCAACTCCTCTTAATTCTAGTACCTACCATCTTACTGTTTATTCTGTATATAGCTTGCTTTGTATATTTTTAAAAAAATTTTATTTATTTAAGGCAATGGGGTTAAGTGACTTGTCCAAGGTCACACAACTAGGCAATTATTAAGTATCTGAAGCTGAATATGAACTCAGGTCCTCCTGACTCCAGGGTCAGAGTGCTATCCTCCCTTCCAGGGCCAGTACTCTATCCACTGTGCCACCTAGTTGCCCCTTTGTATATTTTTGATTGCAGGTTGTTTCCCCCATCCCCCATTAAATCATAAGGAAACTCTTTGAGGGCAGGGTCTATCTTTTGCTACTTTTTGTATCCCCTGCACATAGCACAGTGCCTGGGGCAAAGTAGGAACTTAATAAATGTGGTTTGAATTTAGTGGACAGAAAAGGACAGTTTGAGACAGAATAGTGAGTTTCTGAGCTATTAGAGATTAACAACTCTGTCCAGACTGTGAAATATGATCTCCCCTTCATCCCTTCCTCTTTGCCCAAGTGAGGATAGGTTAATTCCAAAGTTTATTCTATTCCATAAAATTAGTTTTCTGAATTCTGTTGCCAAATAGGTAAAATTCAATCTTTTCTTAAAACTTTTAAAATTGTATTTTATTTACAAGTGAAGATCCACATATCCCGTTCACCTTACATCACCCCACTTCATTTTCAAAGAGGGACCTGCAATAAAAGCACAGCAAGTGAATTTTGGAGATTGGCACAGAGATACAAAGAGAGCTAGCATTTGAAGTTCTGTCCAAAGTACAGTACTAGCCTTCTATCCTTGTCTGGAGCTTGAGAAAGAATCTCAAAGAATTTTGATTTATTCATAATTTATAAACTTCTGAATAGCAGCAAAAAATAAAAGTATACAAATCTGGAACACTAACCTCAGATAATGTCTAAGAAATGAGTAATCATAGTTAAGTGGTAAGAGACTTGGTAAAGAGGAGAATATTTCCCCTCAGAAGAAGCTAGTTTAGGGCAATTCCAACCACTCACTTCAAAGAATCCTCTCTACCAGAGTAAGGGGCAAAGTAGATGTGTTGACCCAAGAAAAATTATTCCTTGGAGTGGACTAATGGAGGAACTGGAAAGAGTGATGCTGCCCACACTCTGAAGGTGTGGTCCAGTTAAAAAGGAAATAGCTGGTTTGCCTGTGATATTAATTATCTCCAGCTGCCATGCACTTTTACACTTTGAAAAGAAAATTGCTAAGGAAAATTAACCAACAAAATGACTGAGTCTGCAATATCTGTATGTGCAATCATCCAAAGCTTTGCTAAAATCATTTTTAGATGGATGGTGTGTTCTCTGGTTCCGAGAAAGACTGGTCATTACAAATTATCAGAGTTTAGCCACATTTCAATGCCAGTTTCATTCGCATTATTGTTGTTCTTGTGTATGGTTCTTGTGCCACTTCTCACATCATTTTATATGTCTTCCAATGTTTCTCTGAATTCCTCATATTTATATTTTCTTATAACATAATAATATTTCACCACATTCAAAAACAAGATTTTTTTCAGCCCAACTGATGTGTACCCATTTTATTTCTAGATTTCTTTATTGTGATTTCACAGGTACCAAGGTGGACTCACTTGCCAAAAGATTTTGCATCCCAGTGAACTTATTCTGCCTTAAAATCTGCTAATAGAAAACTATTCATCTCTCTTCTAAAAATTCCCTTTTATTCTGTAAATACCCTTGGGAGGAATAATGAAGCTAAAAACAGAAACATATACATTTAGAAGGAAAATAACATTGCTAGAAACTTGGAAAATAGAATCTAAGAGAGGAAAAAACCCTTAGAACATAGAATTATAGAACTGGAAGGGGTCTTTTAACATAAAATGTCACAGATAGTAGTGATGTCAGTTCAATGTTCTTGAGTCCAAATTAAATCTAAGTCTTAAGCTATAGATTTGAGGAAAATTGAGACCTAGGGAAGGAAATTTACTATTCACATGCCATAGTTAGGGGCAATGTTTAGACTAGAATCTAGAACTCTTGAATTCAAATCTAGCATCTTAAGTTGTCTTAATTTAAGTGAAGAGTAATGCCCTGCAAGAAAGAAAAATTCATTCCAACTTTCTCATTTTATAGGTGAGAAAACCAAGACCCAAACAGAGTAATACCAACTTGAGGTAGCCTGGGCTTTGCTTGAAGTGAGACTATCTATAGGCACATTTCCAGGTGGGAAAGATTTAGGGCACAAGATTAAGGGAGAGGGGCATTGAAAATGAGTAGAAGATGACCAGAGGCAAATGTTCAGTCCTTCACAATTTTGCCTAGGTAGAATTAGCCTTGTCTCTAGACTGGCCAACTCCAATCTCTTTCTTCTCTCCTGGATATTGCTTGCTGCCAGATAGACTCATTTTACTTTTAATACTGCTCTCCTATTTCCTTCATTCAAACATTATTCCAAGATCTATAATGTCTCCCTACTTACTGCCTACAGCATCAAGACTAAATTCCTCTGACTGGCATTCAAGGATTCCTATCATTTTGTCCCATTATTCTTCCTTTCAGGAATGTTTAGTAGTCTGATCTCCTCAAAGACATCATACCCACTACTTTTGCCAGCTCTTTGTTTGTGTTGTTCACTCTGCCCAAAATGCCCTCCTCAATCGTGCCTTAAGGTCTGCCATCAGCAGGCAACTTTCTTTGTCTGGTCTAGTTATCAACTGAGCTCCTAAGTTCTTTTGACCATAACACTGATATCAAATAGTTTGTTCTAAATGATTTTGTTTGATAACTGTTTCATGAATCATGTCTCCAAAAATAGACTACGAACTCCTTAAAATATTTCAACCAGGTTTTCTTTTAATAAATTAGAGGTTTTGGTATAAAAAAATAGAGTTATTGTTGATTTTTTGTGAGGTAATCAGGGTTAAGTGGCTTGACCAGGGTCACACAGCTAGTAAGACCAGTTTTGAACTCAGGTCCTCCTGAGTCCAGGGCCAGTGTTCTATCTAATAGTGGTACCATCTATCCCTTTTAATTTTTTTAAAAATATGTAGTTTTGAGGGTTTTTTGCACATGAAACTGCAAACCTATTACATACAACTTGCTATTTCTTTTAAATATATATATATATATATATAAAATAATTACCATGTAAATTTACTTTTTCACATCTTTCCTTCCTTTCTACCCTAAAATGACTTCCATTAGACACACACACACACACACACACACACACACACATAGATAAATGTAAAATCATTCTACGTGCACTTCTATTTATCATTTCTTTCTCTGGATAGTAATAGTATCTTCTTTCATATGTCCTTTGTAGTTAATTTGGTTATTTGTAGTAATCAAAATGACTTAGTCACTCAGTTAGTCTGAAAACAATATTATTGTTGTTTGTTTGGTTTTTCTCATTTTGCTCTTCAATACTTCATGCAAATCTATTCACATTTTTCCTAAGATTGAGTTCACAATTTCTTATAGCACAGTAGCATTCTATCATGATCATATCATGATGATATGAACTATGATTTTGATCCATGTTTTTTTCTTCTACAGTTCTTGGAAAGAAACATAATGATGTGTACAATCAGTTTTAGAAGTAAAGAAACCTGGATTATTTATTTTCCCACTTACTGTCACCTTGCCTGAGATGAACAACCTGTATGGTAGAATCATAACACAAAATTTTCAATTGTGGCACATTGGAAGAGGAAGCAAAAGAGGTTCACCTGAGGTACAAGGATACAGCTTGGGTGGGAGAGGAACCCTGGGATACCCCAGGTTTCTCCTTTGCTAAAATTGTGACCACAATGGGGAATAAGCATTCCATAGCTTTGGTGGCAGGGTGGGAGCTTAAGGGATAGAAAAGGCTTGGTAATGGACAAGCCAGGGAGGAAGCAACTATAGAAATGTGCCTATAACTAATCTCACCTTCAAACAATGCCCAGGCTGTCTCACATTGTTATTACTATCTGTTTGGGTCTTGGTTTTCTCACTTATAAAATGAGTAGGTTGGAAGGAATTAAAAAGGTAGTTATTAACTGCTTACTCTGTCCTAAGCTTATGGTCTGATGAAAAAAATAACACATGTGGAGGAGGTTGTCAGGTAAGGGATCTTGGTTCTAAAATATCCACAAATATTGAGTTGGGCCATAGGGAAGTAGACTGATAAAGTCCATGCACTGACAAATGTAAAATTGATTTGATCATAATTCCAGAACTGGAGAACATGTTGGAAGAGGGAAAGGATTTTGAAAGGTAGTCAACAATAGGACTAGAGGGGCTCTAAGGTAGAAGATCTGGAGTTTACAGATTTGAACCTTCCCAGCATGGTCTTAAGGTCCTTAGGTTGGCAAGGCTGTGGAGGAGATGGTCAATGAGTACAGGGTGACTATTGAAGTTCTTTCTAGCACCAACATGATCTATGATTCCTAATACTGCTTCTTGGACCTGTGTGAATCATAAGCTCAAAGACACATATTTTTGAATTGGAAGGAACTTTAGGAGCCATCCAGTTCAATGCCAGCTACAGAACTACAAAGAACAATAGGGTCTCGAGTCAGAAAGAGCTGAATTTGAATCCTGTCTTAGACATTTAGCCATGGCTAAATGGGCATAACATTTTAACTAATACCAGTCTCAGCTTCCACAACTGTAAAAAGAAGTCATACTAGCCTCTGTTGTGAGAATCCTTTAGTGTTTAGCATAGCACTGGCACAAGGAAAGTGCCTAATAAATCCTTCTTCCTTCCCCACTTACAAGATAAGGAATTGAGACTCAGGGAAACTAACTGACTTGCTTAGAGTAATATAATTGAAATATTTATACCCAATTCTTTTTTATTCTAAGTCTAGTACCCTATTTACTATGCCACCTTCCTTGTGGAAAGAATAGTGTTCCCAAACCCCCATTTTGAAACAGATACATACCTCTTCAATCTTCCATCCCCTCAGGACAAGAAATAAGAAGGGTAATCACACTAATACACACACACACACACACACACACACACAATGTTTGAACATGATCTGAAACTGATGTATCCTGCCTGCAAGGGAATTATATCTAAGGGAAGTGAGAGAGCCATCCTGAAAAGATGCAGAGGGATCATTTTACCCAAAATCCCACAGATTAAGAGAACTTTGTAATGTTGAAATCATCAAAGAGAAAATCAACATGAGAGAAGTTTTGTTCATGTAGAACACGTGGTAGCAAGAGTAAGGTCCAGAAGGAGGAAGGAGAGAGGGTGCAAGATTATACACAGTAAGAGGGAAATTTCTGTGGGAAATCTTTTAATCCAAAAGCAATACATGTGAGTTTACACATGTTAAAGTTCTTCAGTTTTATGGCAGTGCGATTTCTAATAAGGAAAGAAGTATCTTCAGGTCCAACCATCAGCCGTTCCAGGACTTATTCACATACTAGCTGGCAAGATTTCAGTTTACTCAGTCAGGAATGTAAGTTGAGCAAATAATTGATTTTATATTGAAACTGGAAGGAGCCTTAAAGATCATATAGTCTAATACCCTAACTTTACAGTCAGGGGAACTGAGACCCTAGCCATTTTCACAAGTGGATTACTACATAGTCATTTTTACTCTACTGTGACCATTAGGGCAACTCTTATATATGTCTGCGTGTGTGTGTGTGTGTGTGTGTGTGTGTGTGTGTGTGTGTATGTTATTTTAGTGATAGAAATGGTCAATTCAATATTTATTACACACCTACTAAGTCTCTATTGGGATATAGTGGGTAGAGTATAAGGTCGACAATCAAGAAGACTCATGTTCCTCAGTTCAAATCTGACCTCAGACACCCATTAGCTGTGTCACCCTGGACAATAACTTAATCCTATTTTCCTCAATTCTTCAGCTGCAAAATGAGTTGGAAAATAAAATGGCAACTCATTCTAGCATCTTTGCAAAGAAAATCTCAAGTGGGGTCATGAAAAGTTGGACATGACTGAATCATCTGAACAACAATCATATATGTCTGCACTACCTAGTAATACCAAGGTAGCACAATAGGTTTGGAATCAGGATCCTGAGCCTACTTCAAACACTTATTAGCATGTAGGACCTTGGGCAATATAAGGGGTGGGGGTGGGGAATGACTAAGGACTAGTTTCACTTTTATCTTCCTGACCTCACCACTCAGTACTGTGATTGGCACCCAGTAGACATTTACTAAGTGGTTATTGATTGATTGATTGAGAAATAAATCAAGCCAACTGGTCAGCTGACCCCTTCAAACAGTTACTTATATCCCAGTTCTGCTATTTGCTATTTCTGTGACTTTAAAGAACTGATCCACAACTTGGTAATCTGCAAAATGAGAATTTGGGCTAGTTGTCTAAATTCCTTTCATCCCTAAATCCTGGGAATCTATGATCTAATGAAATGGGAGAAGCCCAAGACAATTCCAGATGCAATGCCATTGACAAAAAGCAGAAACCTTAAATGACCTTTGAAAACCACCTGCTATCTCTACTTCCTTTTTCTTAGGTGAAAAAGAATTCACCATTCTTCTATATGATAACCTTTATAATATTTGAAGAAAGTTCTCATGTCCCTCTAAAGTTTTCTCTAGGGTGAACTTTCTCAGTTACTTCTTGTACTTGTGAAGCTGGTATTTAAGAATCCAAGTATGTGTTAATTTGTCCTAATTAAATTTCATCCAATTCTTCTTTTGTCATTGAATGGAGTGTATCAATAACCCTACCCTGTGAATTTAGGACCAAGTTCCCTTCCCTGGCTATGTTGTCTTGCCCATTGGAATATAAGCTTCTTAGAGGAAGTCATTGCCTCTGCTTCTGCATTTATATCTTGCAACAAATCCCAGCATTTGGTACAGAGTATTCAATCATTATAGAATTCTACTGAATATACTATTTTTTAGCCTCTGTCATTGTATTGTTTCCTCAAAAAAAGTGTGTGAGAGACTATCAGATTCTGGTATATTCCATGATTTTTATAAGCCACCAATCTAGTAACTGTCAGAAGGAAATTTAGTCTGGCACGACCTGTCATGCATGAAGTCATGCTGGCTCCTAGGCATCACCATTTCCCTCTCTAAATGTTCATAAACTGTGCTTTTAATAGCATGTCTTAAAATTTTGCCAGGAATTGAAGTTGATTTCACTGGCCAATAGTTTATGGACTCCACCCTTTTCCCTATTTGAAAATCAGAATATTTTCCTGTCTTCAGCCCAATGAAACCTCTTGATTTTTCAGTGACTTTTGGCAGATTCAGCAATAATTTAAGCCAATTCTATGAGGACCCTGGGATGTAGTTCATTTGAGTTATTTAATTCATTAAGAGAAACCCCCTCACACTCATCTAGGGTTTGTATTATCTCCTAACCCTTCTTTTCTTCTTTCCCTTGTGATTTGAGAAAATTTAATAAGTACTTCAAACCTATATCCGTGATATAAAAAAAGTACGATTTCTTTCTGTTCTAAGAAATGGAAGATTGGGGGAAAATTGTAAAATTCAAAATAAATAAAATCTTTCTTAATAAAAAGAAATGGAATATTATCTACCCATATGTTAATTACAAACTGGAAAACTTGTCCTGCCCTTTTTAATCTTTAAATCCCCAGGAGGAGGAGACAATTCATCTCATTTAGACCAGATAGCATAGTATAAGGAATAGTCATGCCTTGGGGTAGTCATCTGGATAAAATGGTCTCTACCTATAGATTTCTTGGTAAATTTTAGAGAAAAAATAAATATTCAAGTCTAAGCTATAATTTCTGTCATTTCATTTTAATCCTAATTTTAATTTTTAATTGCCACATCATCAGCCTTAGCATGGAAAAAAGTCAAACATAAGACTAAATTTGGAGCTGAGTAGTTCTTGGTCAACTATAAAAGGAGTTTCTAAAGTCCCTGCCAGTTCTAAGTCTCTGATCTTATGCCTTCTGTTCTTTATCATAGTCTATCCCTTCTGTAATTTTCCTACAATCTTAAGCATGGCTTTTAAGAGTTTGTTGTTGTTAATCTGAGCATTTATCATCTAATTTATCATCTCCCTCAGCTAATTCTTAACTTTGTTGTTCCTAATATTGTTCTTTTAGGATTTGCTACTGAAGTTCTTGCTTACTTGACTTATAAAAATGGAAATTAACTGAAGACTTCCATATGCATTGCTTTGATCTTTTTTTTTCATTAAAGTTGTGTTTGTAGTATAATAATTTAAGAGAACTTTCCAAATTCTTAAGCTGATTTCCTTGTAGATTTTTAGACTATAGGATCTTATTGATGCAGAGAAACATGGGCATAGGGAGTGTTGGGTTCAGTTGGAGACAAACTTGATAAATCTTTCTTTGCATTGTTAAGGGAATCTTCCTTCTTTCTTTATCCTTTAGGCCACAACCTGAGGGCTTGACCTTCAACCCTTGGACTGGGGCAACTAGGGGCGCAGGAGCTGAAAACACTAGGACCACCCAAAAGAGACCCCTCCCCAAAAGACCAAATCTCCAATTCAGGATTTGGGTCACTCCCAGGTCACCACCTCTCCCAGGGGAGATCTGAGGAAGGGGCTTGCTCTCTTTTACCTTCAAGATTCCTGTTGAACCCTAGTCAGCTGGCCCAACCAGTTCAATCGGCAATCCACGTGGTCTACTCTTTAAAGTCTTCTTAACTTTCCTATCAATTTAATAAATATTTTCTTCCACACCTTCATTCCGGGGTCTGAATCATGATTCATCACAGGCAGATAATCGAACTCAAACAAGCTGCAACATTTTTTGTCCTCTAAAGCCAGGGCTCAATCAGACTATGACCATTAGATTGTGAGTTCTTTGACACCAAGGACTATTTTTGCCTTTTTTTGTATCTTCAGGACTTAGCTCAGAACTCAGCAAATTGCAGGCACTTCATAAATATTTCTTCACTTGATTTGTTGCCTTAATATCATTATGCCACTTCATCTCCACCAAAAAGGAGAATTATACATGATAAATATTAGTTAATTGTTTTTGATGGATTCCTTTTAAATAAAAAGAGAATAAAGTTTTGTAGTGTTATACATATTGAATTTAGCTTCAAAGGACCAGTGTTTAAATTGTGACACTGCTATTTACTATTTGTATGACCTTGGACAAATTATTTAAAGTTATGGCATCCTCAGACATGACCAGTCATTTTGACATGGCTTTATCAACAAACTTGAGATTGAGAACAACTTATATCCAGTTGATGAACAAATCAAGATATCAGTCTTGAGGTGTCATTGGTCCTCTTCAAGAATGATGGAAAAATAAGAATATTTAAAATTATTAAATTTTCTTGACTTCAGTTTCCTGAAGTGTAAGAAAGACTGGAACTGAATGACCTGTAAAGTCAATTCTCACTTCAGATCCTGTGGCTCCACCCTATTAGTCAATAATAGGTCCCAAATAAGAACTCTCACTATTGTCCTATTTATTTTGCATAATGTAGCTATCTTCAAGGAAATTTAAGAATTTATCAATTCCTCTTTATTTTGTTTTTGTAACAGAAAGTTACTTTAGGAGTTCAGAGAATAAGTTTCCCCATCACTATTATATATTGTTGTTACTATTATATAATTCATCCATTTTTTTCTTGATCTCACCTATTTTTTTTTCTTCTGTCCAGGTAGCCTAAAGTACAGTTACATAACCATATTACTTCCAATTCTTCTTAAATAGATTCTCACCCAAATGCTCTCTGCATGCTTCTCCTCTTCAGTGCATGGATTTCCATATAACTATAGCTTTTTAATATATAATGATATTCCACCACTTTTTAATCTGTTCCTTTTGAATAAAGAAGCCAGATATCTATTCTTTTCATTGATCTTATAGCAGCCAAGTGCTAGTGATTACTGTAAGATTGTATTTGCCCCCTGGCACTTCATCTGCTTATTAACAATTTGTTGATCAATTTTTCAGTCATGTTAATCGCTTCATGACCCCATGGACAATAGGGTCCATAGATTTTCTTGACAAAGATACTGTAGTGGTTTATCATTTCCTTCTCCAGTGGATTAAGGCAGACAGAGTATTATATAACTTCCCCAAGGTCACACAGCTGATGTCTGTTATCAGATTTGAACTCAGGTCTTCCTGACTCCATGGTCAATGCTCTATCCATTGAGTTATTTATCTTATATTACATATATATATATTACTTACACATTACTATTATATATTTACTATATATAACTAATATACATTACTTATATATTACTATGTTATGTTACTTTGCATTTATATAATACATATCTAAGACTATGGATTTTAAGCATATGTGTCTAATTTCCCAGCTAGATTTTAAACTTCATGAACTCAAATGTCCTAACATCCTCCACAGTGCCTCAAATGTATAATGTCTTTAATAAGTATTTATTGAGTAAATTTATGAGTAATTTAAAATATAATTTGGAATTACCTGCCAGGAAAGTAGTACATAGATCACTTACAGAGAGCTAGCTAATTTGCTTGTTAGAAGCCATTAATCCAATCAATTAGGAAAAGAATAGCAGGAAAAAAAATCTCTAATTTCCCCCCAGTGTATGTTGTCTCTCCTGATAATGTCATAACTTTACAAGTTAATGTAAAATTGCTCAGAAACCTGGAGCCCTTTTTGGAGGAAGCATCTGACTATGGGTAGAGTTTCCATGGAAATGAAGGTTAGACACATGGAAACAAGGTACAGAGGCTCAAAAATTAGTACCTTCTCCTTATTTTCTCAACTCGGTGTCATCTCTATGGAAAGAAAAGTTGACCTAGTATAACTCCTCTCAGTTGCCATTTCTTTATTATCATCATTCTTCCAGTTTCCAAGGAAACAGACATCAGATCCACAGAAAGAAATAATGATATCATACACTAAAGTATAATCCCTTCTTTATTTCCACTGTTATTTTCCTCTTGGAGGAACTTTCAAAACAAAACTGATTTATTCTCATATACCTGAGATTGAGAATAGTTCCGAAAGTGGGTGTTGACCTCTGACGGATTCTCCCATGTCTTGCAAAAGTTTTTTTTGTGGAAGAGAAATGGGGAAAAACAATTCTTGGACCTAAGTAAGCAAGCCCCTTCTGATTGTTCATTCTGTATTGGACCATGTAGTGAACTCCTGCTCTTTAAGACAATGCATCGATCCCAAAGAATATCTCTAATATTGGCAAAATCTGGCACTTTGGAAGGCAATTAGAAGACAGAAATTTGGACAAAAAGTGATCTTCAAGTCATCTAGGTAGAGGACTGCTTTGTCTACAGGTCCAGTATGGGGATAGGAATATTTACATTATCAAACTCACAGGCTTGTTATGAAGAAAATGCAAATTTTGCAAATAATCATAGAAAGGTGAATTATTATGATGATGAATATCTAATAAAAAAGAGGGGATTCCATTATTCCTTTCTGAGTCATGACAATGAAAAATAGAAAATAAAATGTGTGTAAGCATAGTTGTATATACTGCATAATCATAGAAGGGAGGGTAGGCAGGTGGAGAAATCCAGATTTAGTGTCTGCTATTAGACAGTATTATACACAAACCAGACTCAGACTCCTTTCTCTGCCTGAGTGTTGGGCAAGTTTCCTAGAACACAAAAATGGTACTTCTGAGCCAACCATACAATGCAGGTGCCAGGGATTAGAAAGGAGAATATAATATAAACCCAAGTCAGCTTCATTGCCACATACTGGAATCCACCTATGAAATTATTAGGCTCTTCTCTGCCACATGAAAAAGTTAGCAGGGATAGCAATTTATCCCCTATATGACCAGCTATTCAGCATTAATTCATAAATTCATTAAGCATTTATTAAATTACCCTCTTATAAGGAAGTTTTCAAGACAGTGGTTGGTAGACATGGAACTGGGGAATAAGTATACAAAAATACATGAACCTTATGGTTCTTGCCCCCATGTACCTTATAATCTAGTAGAAGAAATATGACATAGATATAAATAATGACAATACAGAATCAAATATGAAAAGTATTCTAAGAGAAGTATAGATAAGATATGAGAGTTAATAAGGAGGGACTACTTCAGAGTGGGGGAATTCACTAATCATGCAACAAATATTTTTAAATGACTATTACATTGAAGACACTGACATTACAAGGACAAAATTGAGAGGTTTTCTGCTCTCAATGAATTTATAATTGAGTAAAGCAGTAATACAAGTTTCCAGAGAAGCATAATGCAAGTTAGAAAATTATTGAATTCATAAGAAGCATCTAACAGAATGGTCTCAAGAAATCAAGTTAGGGATCACTTCTACTAAAGAGATCAATGAAGACATTGGGTTCCAATTCCCACTGTGCTGTGTACTATCTGGATAATAAACCTTGAACAAATCAAGCCTAGGCTTCAATATCCTCAACTGTAAAACAAGGGGGGTTGAATTAGGTAATCTCAATCTTTTTATCCTACTATAGCAAATCTTGAGTGGGGGGAAGGGGAAGCAGTGCAGAATGTGGGCTGATCTGGGCTGTGTACATACAGAAGATGGAGCTCAGGGCCTGGAGTCAAAAATACATGAATTCAAGTCTGATCTCAGGTACTTTCTAAGTGTGTGAGACTCTGGGCAAATCACTTAACCCTGTTTGTTCCAGTTTTTTCATCTATAAAATGAGTCGGAGAAGAAAATGGCCAGCCACTCCAATATCTTTGCCAAAAAAGCCACAAATAGGGTCATGAAATGACTGAACAGCAACAATAACAATACTTCAGAGGGCTGTATGGGTGAGAAGAGATGAGAATGAGTCTCTGTTGTTAGATATGATCATGCACAAACCAGTCTAGTCTCCATTCTCTGCTTGAGCTCTGAACAAGTTTCCCACCTCATGGATGAATGATAAGATATTTGTTGTTTCATTATCTTCAAGGGCAAAATAAAAACTAAATGTTGGAGGGGATGGAATAACCTTTCATGAATAAGATACTGAACAGAGAAGATATCAAAGCAACTTTTTTTCCTCCAACTTAAATTCCTTTTATTTGCAAAGTTTCAAATTTCCCAATGGAGAAAAGAACTTAAAAGTGGCCCTTTATGTGTTAATTTGGTGTGGGTAGACAGGGAGACTGGAGGCAGCACCTCAGCCAGGAGTCACAGGCAAATTCTTGTCCCTTTGGTTCTTGGTCAAGTTCAAAGCCAGGCTATTGCCATGGAGATCCATTCAATAGTCAATAATGGGAAAAGCATCACCAGGTAGCAGGAGTCAGGGTTCAAGAGATAGAAGGCATAGCAATGAGTCAGATCAGGATAGGGGGAACTTTTAGCTATGGTCTCCGGCAATTATTCTCTAAAGCTACACTTGTCCTTATGTCTGGGAATGTCTCAAAGCTCTCCTGGTGGCCAACTGGACAGGAAAAGACTTGGCATGCCTGCTGTGCCCTTAGGAGGTTTTAATAACAACCACATGGAATTGAAACGTGGTAGCTGGATTGGGAAAAACCTAAAGAAGTCATCTTGTTTTACTATTGGTCTCCTCCTTTCACTTCCAGTCAGGACCACACCCAAATGGTCTGCCATTTTTTTTAAGAGCAGGGGTTGCCACTGTGTGGTCTTGGGGAGCACTGGTGGTCTTTGAGATTTCTCTAGGTGGCCTCTTCACTGGTTTCTTATGTTGGGAATTTTGATAATGGGATAAGCCAGTGCTTTCTAATATTATTTCTGATACTGATATCTACATGTGTGTTTATAAATATATGTGTGTGTTCATATTTATGTATATACAATATATATATGCATTTCAGATGCTATATCTGCATTAATATATATGTATATATATATATGTATATATATATATATATACATATATATATATATACATATATATATATATGAAGCCTGTTCTGATCCCCCAAATTGCTCTCCCTCTAAGGGAACTGAGGACATTAGGACAGTTTATTGTTAATTGTGAGAATTGGTCTTGTGATTTGGTTCTGGAGTTAGCTCAGTTCCTTTTCTATTCAATTAGGGGTCTAGTCCAACTTCTTTCCTGTGAGAAAATTTTATTCAGTTGTGGGAATTGAAAGAAAACTTTGCTGTATTGTTTGATCCTAGCCTAGCACCTAGTTGTATTGTTTGATCCTAGGCTAGGATCTCTGTCTATTAACTGAAGACCTAGCATATTGACGAGAAACTCGGTTGAATTCAAATTTGATGCAAGGGGTTTTCCTCACAATTATACGTCTCAAGGAACCCATATGTCTTACCCCAAAACTGGCTTCTAATGATCAATCAGTTATTCTTTCCTTGTTCCTTTGATTGGATGGAGTGGGACACCTCTTTTTTCTGATTTCAGATAATTGCTCCTATTCATTCTTTCCCACCCAGTTTGAAAAGTTTATAATCTTTCCTTCAACTGGAAATCAGATTGCTAATATTATATTGTTTCCTTTTAATCAATTGGTCTGCCTTCCCCTGTATTTGAGATCCGGCCTAAACTGAAGAGTTCTGATCCCAATTTGTTAGGTAATTGGAATGCATTGTTTAATAAATTGACAGGTTCGGAACACTACATCTTTCACACCTCTCTCACTTATGTTGGCTATCATATTTAGGATAGAGACTGAACCTATAATTTGACTGGTATAGAGAATTTCCAGGTAAAGAAACTTTTTCACCCTCCATCAAAGTAGAACCTTAACTGCAATTTAAAAGTTGTCCTAGAATAATGAGAAACTAAGGAACTTTCTCAAGTTACAGAGACTTAAACACAGGTTTTCCTAGCTTCAAGGTCAGCTCTCAATTGATTCATTCTACACTGTTTCTGTTGTATTTATTTTGATATCTTTCCCAATTTATATTAGAATAGGGATTGCTGGAGGTGTAATGTGGTGTTTATCATTGTGGAAACTGCCATTAGGATTCACAATGATGTTGTATGTGGTTTGGGCTAAGAATTCTTTAATAGCAAATAAAATAGTAAATAATTGCCCAGTTATGTTGCAAATATATTTTCCCTCTATGATGATAAGAATGTGCATTTTTCCTTTTTATTATTATTAAAATTATACAATATAAATTTAATTTGGAACTTTTTGAGTAAGATATTATAGTTCTTGCAAACACTTAAATAAATAAAAGAATAAATAAGTCTAAAGGAATATCACAGTGGCTTATTAAATTATCTTGGAGATTTGCAACACCTTTTTGTTGTTGTTGCAAAGAGTTGTGGAACAAAAACTTTAGGAACCACTGCTGGTTTGGGAATTGAAGTTGAAACCAGAGAAACATAGGTTAAAGACACATGACACATAATGTCTGTGTAACCCTGAGTAAGTTGTTTAATTTCTCAGAGCCCTCAGGCAACTCTTTAAGAATATAAGCTGCAAAAAAATGGTTAATATTTTCATTGGTAGAGGAAAGGAGGAAAGTTTCATCACCCAGGCATTCTCTTTTTTTTTTTTTTTTTTTAGGTTTTTGCAAGGCAATGGGGTTAAGTAGCTTGCCCAAGGCCACACAACTAGGTAATTATTAAGTGTCTGAGACTGGATTTGAACCCAGGTACTCCTGACTCCAGGGCTGGTGCTTTATCCACTGCACCACCTAGCCACCCCAAGGCATTCTCTATATCAAAGGAATCACTTATCTAGTCCAGTACATTATTGATTATTGTATTGTGAATGATTAAATGATAACTAATATTTACATCTTCATAAAATTATTACAATTCTTTCTATTTGAGGTGGGTTGTGTTGTGGTTTTTTTGAAGTTTCAAATTTGGGAACTGATTTCTGGGGAGTACTTCAAGGGGAAAAAGTCAGGGAATCATCATTGCTGCATAAAATGGGATATTTGTGTGAGATTTATGAGGAACTATATCTTAGAACAAATTTAGGCCACCAGAAATGAAGCCATATATTTCTTACTAATTGACTATCTCCACATACTTTCCATGAAGGGGAAACACACAAACATTTGGAAAGAGTGCTAGGTATCAGGGGTTGTCATGGTAAAAGAAGTCATCACCCAGTTGCCTACTGAGTAGAGAAGATTCTCTTCCACCTTGGGTAGGTTGACTCTTGAATGGATTTGAGTCCAATGCTTGGACTCTACTTGAAGCATTGTAGGCTTGAAAGAACTGACTAGAGGCTATATTTCATTGAAATAGATTTTGAGAACCCAAGGTCTCACCCTAAACCTTGATGAGGTGATGTATTATTTCATTGTTTAATTATGGAAGAAAAACATTTTAAAATCAAAAGTCCTATTGCAAAAGAATTATCATCAATCTACCATTGACCTGGAACCTGCATGATACCAGGAAATATTTTGAAGAGATATAATCATTTTCAATGATACATCCTTCTAAATCTTATTAAGCATGTGTGCTAACTCTCACATAGGCAAAGTTCTTTGCATATCTTTCTGATTTCAGGCTAATTGTTCAACATCACAAAGATGAGTAAGTGAAGAACTGGAATTAGAACCTGGGCGTACATCTGTGTGTGTGTTTCTGAGTATGTTTGCTAGGATGACAAAGCCTTTTCACTAATAAGTTTCTACTAGTTAATATATTTTCTGAGAATCAGGACTTAGTTTGCATTTATTTGCTCTCATTGCCCCCTTTTCTGGTCTTGTGTATTTAGTCACATATCCTGAATTTGGAGGCACTCTGAATACTAACTGCTTCAATTTAGCCTTCATTCTTCTACTGATGGCAACCCCTAAACTCTGAAACTTTCTCCCCTTTTACCATGACTTCTTTCCCAGATCTTCCAATCACTCTTCTGTTCCTCTCCAGCATGGCCCATAGACCCATGACCCTTCAGTATTATCTATCACTCATATTCTAATGACACTTATCTCTCTGTCCAGACCAGACTCCATGGAAAGTTTCCCTTTCTCTCCTATTATTCCTGTGATAAAGATGTCTGGAGTAGAATCCTCATCCACTATGGAAGAATTATTTATTCCATTCAGGGTTGTCCTGTGTGTAATCTGCCATGATGGACTTTTCTCCAGCTAGGATCACTTTAAACTAGGTGAACTCTGTTCTTATTTAGGCATACTTTACAACCCTTAGTTTCCTGGAAACTACAATGTGATTTCTTTTTTTACTACTGTTATTGGATCAGACCACTGATTTCATTAAGGGAATGATGTAGGGAACTCCTGACATGGAAACTCCCTTCATTGATGCATATTGGCACTTGCCTGGGGACAGCAAAAGGCTCAGAGACTTGCCCATGATCAAACAGTCTGGTAAGTGTCTGAAGCATCCCTAGAGCCTGTGTTTCTTTCTGACCCTGAAGTCAGTCCTCCATCCACATGCCACTCTTTTTGAAGAACTATATAGAAAATGTTTTTCACAAATAACATACATTTGTATAATATATACATTTGTGTCTTAGTATGATTATCAGATTTTAACCTATTTCTTGTGGTTTCTTGTTTGTCCATAAATACAATCAGTGAGCAAGCTATAAGAGTAACTGATTGGTTTAGTAATTCAGCCTTGATTTTAGCTGATGGCTACCATTATGAATATATACTGGGTTTATAACTGGAAGAAACAAGAAATATTGTCTGCTTAATACCCTTATTTTACAGGTGAAAGAAATGAAATCCAGAGAGATTACATCCCAAGGTCACAATGTAGTAAGCCAAGCATAGCCAAGTTTCAAACCCAGACCTAGGACCTCAACCTCTAAAACTGTTGTTCTTTTCATTGCGACATATTAGTCATTAAAACCCATGCACATAAAATATGAGAATGAATTACCAAAGAGGGATGAAAATGAAGGTGACAGGATTTTAGGAAGTCAAAGAATAGTAAGGACCTCTTACTTAGAAAGACCATTCCTGGTTCAGGGTACCCTTTCTCATCTGGTAGTGTAAACCATATGTAATCTAGCATAATAAAGAGAGAGCTAGCCGAGGCTCTGTCCTGGACTAGCTTTTTTTCCTCTTCTCTCTATATTCTCCCTCTTGTTGATTTCATTAGTTTCCAAGAGTTTAATTATCATTTTTATATAGATAGCT
The DNA here is from genome assembly GCF_037893015.1 of Macrotis lagotis. Classification (NCBI taxonomy): domain Eukaryota; kingdom Metazoa; phylum Chordata; class Mammalia; order Peramelemorphia; family Peramelidae; genus Macrotis; species Macrotis lagotis. The sequence continues at coordinate 40,617,317 of NC_133665.1, forward strand.
TATGAATCTATAGACCCAGCTCTCATCTCTCTCCTAAACTTCAGTTCTGACTTCACTAATTGCTGGATATTCTGGGAATGTTGCAAACACAAAATACCCAAAACAGAATTTGTATCTCTCTAATCTCACTACGTTTCAATTTCCTTTTTTCTTTCAAGACCCCCATCATTCTCTCAGTCTACTAATTGTACAATTTCAATATTATTCTCAACCTCCTTTTCTCCTTTGCCTTACATATTCAGTAAATTACCAAATCATTTCATTTCTACCTTCACAACATTTCTCTCTCTATCTCTCTATCTCTCTTCACTATCTCCCTAGTTCAGACCCTCATCCATTCTTGTCTGAGGTTTCAACAACATTCTTTTTTTTAGTTTTTTGCAAGGCAATGGGGTTAAGTGGCTTGCCCAAGGCCACACGGCTAGGTAATTATTAAGTGTCTGAAGCCGAATTTGAACTGAGGTGCTCCTGACTGCAAGGCCAGCTCTATCCACTACGCCACCTAGCTGCCCCTCAATAACATTCTAATTAGAATCCCTGCCTCAACTCACCACACATTATCTAGTCCATGCTCCACCTATCACTGCCAAATAAGATATTTTTGTTTGTCTTTGTTTCTTTGTTTTTGCAAGGCAATGGGGTTAAGTGGCTTGCCCAAGGTTACACAGCTAGGTAATTATTAAGTGTCTGAGGCAGAATTTGAACTCAGGTCCTCCTGACTCCAGGGCCAATGCTCTATCCACTGCGCCACCTAGCTGCCCTCAAAGTGATCTTCTTAATCACAGATTCAACCATATCAGCCCTTTAGTTTATACATTGTAATGAATCTGTATTACTTCTAGAACAAATTATATATTACATTTAGTTTTGAAAGCCCCCTCATGACGTGACCTCAGACTGTCTTTTAACAATTCTAGGGTCCATTATGTAATAGATATTTAATGAATAGTTTTTGAATGACAGAAATGATTGGTAATTTTATCAAAATGGGGAACTTCCTTCACTAACATAGCTGTAGCCCATCTATGTTGTAGTAGAAAATCCTGATACACAAAGTATCAGCACCAGGATTTGAACTTAGTTCCTCCTGATTGTAAGCTCAGCAATCTATCCACTATTGCAGGCTATCTCTAGAATTCTTTTCCTTTATAGTAAAATACATTTGTATTAAATTTCCTTTCTTTCTTTTTCATGTTACAGAACAAGGATCAAAGGGCCACATCGATCTCACAGAGCTAATTGGAGTCCCACTGCCTACATCTGTCTCTTTTATCACTGGATATGGGGGTTTTCCAGCTTATAGTTTTGCACCAGGTGCTAACATTGGTCGACCAACAAGAACTTTAATTCCTGAGGTGTTCTACAGGGATTTTGCAATTAGTGTTACTGTAAAGCCTGATAGCAATCATGGAGGAGTATTATTTGCAATAACAGATGCATTTCAAAAAATCATTTATCTGGGACTGAGGCTCTCTCAAGTTCAAGATGGTACCCAGAAGATAATACTATATTATACTGAACCTGGCTCCCATGTTTCCCAAGAGGCTGCCTCATTTCAAGTTCCAGTAATGACTAATAAATGGAACCGGTTTACAGTTATCATTGAAGGAAGCAACGTAATTCTTCTTATAGATTGTGAAGAACATAACCGGGTTCAGTTTCTGAGGTCATCCCAAGCTTTGAGATTTGAGTCCAGTTCAGGTATATTTGTTGGAAATGCAGGAGCCACAGGTCTGGAAAGATTCACTGTAAGTATCATAAGTATATAAGCAAAATTAATTAATAAAAGGGTCATAACTTGTTTCCTTGAGTTATATTGGATTAGCTTTCTCCTAATATGGAAGATAAATGAACTTTAGTAAATGCATTTATATGAAACAGAAGAATCACAGGAAGTTCCCTGGGGTATCAGGAAGATTCCATCTTTCAAGGATTTATGAAAATAAAGAGTCAAAAATGGCAAAAGAAAAAAAAAACTGAGAGTTGATATACCTGGGTACAAGTACAGTTTGTATGACCTTGGGCAAGTCACTTCATTCCCCATTTTCCTCATCTTTAAGATGGGAGAAGGAAATTGTATTAAACTTTCTAGATCTCAGTTTTTTCATTTGAAAAATTAAGTAATTAGAGTAGATAAAATGTACGTTCTTCCATTTCTAAATCTATGACATAGATTGTGAATAGGTTCAAATGAGTTTTGCAATCAAACAACATAAATTTAAACCTAAACTCTACTCTTTATTGTCTATCTGACTTTAAGTCACTTCTCACTCATAGTTTAACTCCTCTTTCTTAAGTCTAAGTATATTATTCAGTAATTTAACCAATACTATGCTACTGTTGTGTTATCACGCTGGAAACTTCCCTAAAACTTAATAGCCAGTGGAGTGTAAGATCCAGGACAAATCAGGTAACAGATCATGTATCTTTTACACGAGTTTCTTCTTTTGAAGGATCACTTGTTTACATGACTCTTTGAGATAACTCTTCTAGCTAATTTCCAGAATCCATTTTGAAATGAAGATTCTTGGTGAAATATTTTTGAAGTCCTCTTGGCTTCCAAATATCTATTGTTCACTCTTAAACAGAATGAATAGATTTTCTGAGAAACCAGTCCTAAGATGAAAGGCTTTATTTCTATATATTAGATTCCAAGATTCTTGGTATTTTTTTTTGTTTTGCATGAAAATCTGGTGAATTATTGTTGAATTTTTATATAAAATCTTTCTAAACGCTTGAAGAAATGTTTTTTTTCTTTATTGATATAGCTTTGAGGTTTAATGTTGTTATTCCTGCATGAATTGAATTTTAAGTTTCTCCATGTTGGAATTCTGGGGGGGGTTTTGGTGTGTATGTTTGTAGTTCTTTTCTATACTTTTTAGAAATTTTCCTGATGTATTAGGGCTCAATTCTTTCTTTTTTGACCTTTCTTTTGGACTTTACTATTCTGAGATTTTTCTCTTCTAAATTCTTTACATTGATTGCTTCTTTTAACATAATAATATTCTATTACATTAGTATAGCACCATTTCTATGGCAATTCCCCAAATAATGATAGTGAAGAATACTGCATTGTTCCTCAGTTAGACCATTGGTAAAATAAGGGGTTGCACTTTGAGGTCCCTTACAGCTCACATCCACAATCTTATTTGTTCATTTAATCTCCTTGAGTCTCAGTTTTGTCACCTGCTCTCACCAAAGACAGAAAAAACTGTCAAATTTAACAGCACCTTTTAAGTCTTCATCCTTATTGATCTCTCTGCAACATTTGACATCACTGATGACATTCTTCTCTTGTGTATTCTTTCCTCTCTGGTTTTTCATCACATTTCTCTCTCCTCATACCCCTCCTTCTTGTATCATTGCTGTTTCCCCAGTCTTCTTTTTCTGATTTATCATTGTCTCATCCACTAAATGTGGATGTCCCCCAAGGTTCTACCCTGGGTATTTTTCTCCTTTTCTCTCTTTTCTCACTTTATTGGTCTCAAAGGGTTCATCTCCCAGCTGAATCTATCTATCTATCTATCTATCTATCTATCTGTCTGTCTGTCTGTCTGTCTGTCTGTCTATCCATCTCTCTAGCTGTGTATATGTGTGTGTACGAACATACACATTGGTATTATTATACATATTCTTGAAACTAAGCATATATATACATACATACACACATACCTATACATATCTGCATGTTTCAATGCATATTTGTACATATCTTCAGATCTAATCTCTTTCTTTTGAGCTTCAGTTCCACAATTCAAGCTACCTATGGTATATCTCAAATTAGATGTTCCTTAGGCATCTGAAACTCAACATATTCAAAATAAGACTTGGTATATCTACCCTGTCTGCTTACTTCTCTTTCAAAATTTCCCTATTATTTTTAAAGGTCACTGCCATCCTTCCTGGGACTCAGGTACAAACATCAGTTTCATCCTCAACTCCCCATATTCATTCACCCTATTCATACAGTCTTGTTATTCATGTCACCATCATCTCTCAAATATGTGTCCTGCCTGCCATTCACACAACCTTAGTATAGGTCCCTGTCACCAATTTCACATGAATTATTACAATAGCCTCCTAAGTAGACTCCTTACTTCCAGCCTCTTCTCATTTTAATCCTTCACATAGCTGCCAGTACCTTAGTAACACCATGGAGAGAGTGCTAGGTTTGAATTCAAATATGTCCTCAGATATTTACTGGCTATATGATCCTGGGACAAGTCAATTAACCCAGTTTACCTAAGCTTTCTCATCTGCAAAATGAGCTAGAAAAGGAAATGACAAACCACTCTAGTATCCTTGCCAAGAAAACCCCATACAGGGTCACTAAGAATCAGACTGGACTGCAAAATGACTAAACAGTCAACAATTGACCATGACACTTTCCTGCTCAGCAAACTCCACTGAGGCCCCTTATGTCTTCTGTGACCAAATAAAAATTTCTTGCTTTGGCATTTAAATCTCTTTACAACCTAGCCTTTCCCTAACTTTTACTCTTCTTACCTATTACTCCCCTCTGTCCTGTGACTATACACTGTTCTGCAGGTGTGACCCTTCTTCTCCTGTAACCACACCTGTTATGGCTGTTCTTCAAAACTGGAATATGCCTCCCCTTGAAATCCTGCATTTCCAACAGATTACAGCTCAAGCACCACCCCCAACTGCAGTCTTTCTTGATCCTCTTAATTGCTGATTAATTATTTCTCAAAAAGGGGGTGGCTAGGTGGCTCAGTGGATAAAGCACCAGCCCTGGAGTCAGGAGTACCTGGGTTCAAATCTGATCTCAGACGCTTAACAATTACCTAGCTGTGTGGCCTTAGGCAAGCCACTTAACCCCATTTGCCTTGCAAAAAAAAAAAACTTAAAAAAAACCAAACATTATTTCTCAAAATGTCCTTGCATTTATTTGTCATGTGATGTGTATATACATATTATGTATAACTATATGCTTATATTTATCAATATGTTATTAATAACTCAATATTAACATAATAATATATTAATTACATATAAAAACTATGTATATATAATATATAATCTGAACTCATCTGGACATATATAGGTCAGAGAAGAGCCAAGCCCAAGTTACATATTTGGTCTCCCCAAATATAACTGTAAACAATTTGAAGGCAGAAACTATTTCCCTTTTGTTCTCCTTTTCCCCCCAGTCAAGAATAGTGGCAACTATGCACTATATTCAGTAAATATTTGTAGATTATTGATTGACTAAGATTATTGAACTAGAGTCTCTGATGTTTCCTCCAGCTTTGGTCTTTGATACTATGGTATCTCTTCTGCCATATCATAAAAAAAATTATTTTACACAAATGTATCTTTGGAATAAAGTACCAGTTAACACGTTACCAAAGGAGTTTCTTTTGTTTTTTTAATTCTTTTTTTTTTAGGTTTTTGCAAGGCAAATGGGGTTAGGTGGCTTGCCCAAGGCCACACAGCTAGGTAATTGTTAAGTGTCTGAGACCAGATTTGAACCCAGGTACTCCTGACTCCAAGGCCCATGCTTTATCCACTACACCACCTAGCCACCCCTGCAAAGGAGTTTCAAAGCATCTCTCACACTACTGTGAAGATCATCCCCAAATAGAGTCTCCTGAACTGCACATGATCAGGAACTGGACAACCCAATTCAATTCACAGAGAAATCACAAGAATAATAACAATATAATCAGTATGTGGTTCAGTGGAAAGAGTACTAGATTTAGCCTCATGAAATCTGGGTTCAAATCCTAACTCAATCACTTATTATCTAGGTGACTTTGGATAAGTTACTTACTTCCTTAGCTTCAGTTTCCTCATTTGTGAAATGACCCCAAACCATCTGGTTCTAAATCTGTGACCCTGTAATACTATGGCATAGGTGTTATTCTATAGGAAATTAAGAATTCTTTCTCATTTGATCTTCATAAGGATCCACTGGTAGGCAAGGATTTTGGATATTCATTAGGCAATCTTTAAAGAGAGAAGCCACAAATGGAAAGAAGCAAAAAAGAGGAGGCTTCTAATTTTCTCTCTTACTTTCATGGGAGAAAGAACTGGATAAGAAGATTTTATAGGTTACCCAATTGAACTTGCCTTTTTTATATATGGGAAAACTGAGACTCAGACAGCATCAGAGTTTACTGTACAAGGTAGTGAGCAACCAAACTGAGATGTTCTTCTTCCTAAGCTGAGATCAGATCCTTCTTTTCTCAGAAAAAGAGGGTCAGCATCCCAGAGAACAAGTACTCTATGAGTCAGCTTGACAGAAGTGCTGTCATTGAAAAACCAAACTAAGCCTGGAGGTGGGTGTATAAGCAGGAGTCAAGAACGGAAAGTCTTCCTCTCCTACTGCCTAGACTTGGCCTTCAAAACTAAAGAAAGCTTGGGAGAACATGAAGAGAGTTCAGAGGATGGATCAAATAGATATTTAAAGATTGTAAAAGAAAGATGAACAGATCTGAGGTCATAAGTCTGGAGATTCAAGTGTATGAAGGTCTCAAGAGAGTTGAGAATCTAAAAATGGCAATTTTGGCAGTGTAATCATAGTTTCAATGAGGGGGGAAAGCTGGAAGGATCTAAAGGAGTGACTTTTACTGAATAGGGAGTTTACTTTTAGAAAGCAGATCTACAAAAGATGGAATGAGAAGCAACTAAGGAAATATGAATTCAAAAGAGTGGCAGGGCATCATTAGATAATAAGGCTAAAGACAATGTTAAACTGAGACATGCAAAAAATGATTAAAAATTGAAAGGTATTTTAATCTGACTTTAATCTGACCAGCAAAAAAAAGTAAGGTAGGTAGAGATGCAAGAGAAGACACAGAGTGAGCAGGGCCATAAGCACTGGAAACATAGGCAGCAGAGAATTACATAAGAAGGCATATACTATGGTAGATAGAGTGAGTATTGACCATAGCATCTGGAAGACCTAAGTTCAAATCCAGCCTCAGATATTTACTAGTAGTATGATCCTGGACAAGTCATTTCATATCTCTATGCTTTTCTTTCCTCATCTGTGAAATGGAGATAATAGTAATAGAATTCAACATTCAATGAGATACTGTGTTCAAATGAGCTAATATATATATAAAATGTTCATAAAGTATACACATTTATACATAAAATATACATATATGTAGATATATACATATGAGGTATATATACCTAAAATTATTTAGTATGTAGTTATCTCAATCTTATCAAATTTTGTCACACATCAGTGAATTTGTTATAAGCCTCACTTGAAGATAAAATCCAGCTTGCAGCAAGAAATAATATACAACTTGACAATGAGACATATACTTTCCTTTCCAAGACCTTGTTATAAAATTTGTCTTATAATTTCTGCCTTATAATTCATTTCTCCAATGAGCAAAAGCCTTTTTTCTGAAGTTTTCATTTTTTAAAAATGATATTAGTATTCCAGGAAATGCTTTAAGAGGAAAAAAGCACTACTCTGTGTGTGTGTGTGTGTGTGTGTGTGTGTGTGTGTGTGTGTGTGTGTGTGTGTATACACAAATACAAAGAAAGTAAGCTGTTCCTGTTCTCTAGGAGTTAACAATGGAACAGGGAAAGACAAGAAAGAAAAGAAAGTTGAAAGGAGAGGGGAGAGCCAAGCATAATAATATAATGGAAAATCCCAAAGAGGTGAAGCCAGTTGGGAAATAAAGAGAAGGCTGATCTGGGAGCCCTTCTTAAATGTAAATTTGGGGAAGAGCTCCTGACTTCATTTTCCAATCAGTAGAGCAAAGGGTGTGAAAATGAGGTGTGAGAATTAAGACTGATTCCATCTTGCAGGTTGATGAGATTCCTTATAGTCATGATGAAGAAGTCCATTCTTGTAATTGGTTGGGAAAGGAAGCAAATAGGAATCCCCTAAACGAAACGAGAGTTTGTTGTTTAGATCCTTCTTTCAGTCATTCTCATTGTGAATAAGACTGCTACCATAAACTAAATTATACCCTCTCCCTCCCCAGTTTACAATCATGTCATTTTAGGATCACAGGATTGTTGATTTAGAACTAGAAGGGACCTTAAAGAGCATGATAGTCTAATTCATTATTTTTTATAGATAGACAACCTGTGGAATAGAGAAATTAAGTGACTTCTCAAATTCATCACGATAATAAAGGAGGAGCTAGGATTCAAATCCAGGCTCTCTGACTACAGATAAAGCATTCATACCTCTTGCCCCTGTTTGTATGTATATGAACAGACCTGGGGTACACTTGTAATCCCTGCACTGGGGAGGTTGAGGCTAGTGAATAGTTTGAACTTGAGAACTTTGAGCTATAGTAGGGCTAAAGGTAATCAGTAGCTCAAAGTTCTCAAGTTCTCAAGTTCTCAGAAGGGGGCTCATGGAAGACCATGAGACAACCCCAAGAGGGAAGTGTAAATTGGGCCAGATTAGAAATTAAATGGGTTTAAAAAAAAGAAAAGAAAAGAAATTGAATGGGTTAAAGCTTCAATACTGATCAGCAGTGGATTCAGGACTGTGAGTGACTACTGTACTTCCAGTCTTAATAAAATATATTAAGACTGAAGGGTGTGTGTGTGTCTGTGTGTCTGTGTGTGTGTTCATGAGTGTGTTACATATATGTATATATGTATATTTATATGTGTGTATATGTATCATCTAGAAGTTAAACTTCTGCTTAGTATCTGGATAACAGCTTATCTCAAAGAAATTACATGAAAACCTTTCTAGGTTGGTAGTTTCCTCCAATACTTACAAAGCTATGGCAAATACAAAGTCAGCTCTGTACTATGATAAATAAACAAAATAAGATTTTAGTCTAGGATATATTTATAAATTTTCAAAGTTATTCCTTTATAGCAGCTACAAAGTATTGTAACCCTGATAAGGTACTTAAAAACTGAATGAATTCATAAATTATCCTAATAAATCATTACAAAGGGAGTAAAATGTTCTCATAAATACATATTTCTAATCATACTATCAAGGAAGAAATGAGCACTGTGCAGCCTGCTTGATTGTCCCTTGGTATTTAATTAATGTAAGACTGAGCATCATAAAAACTTTTAAATACTTTGAATACTTTCATGTGTTCTGGAAAGTAATTTTATTTTTACAAATATGTGTTATGGGTGTCATTTTTTAACATTGTATTTATTTCTCACTCACTCTCTCCAAATTAAACTCTCCCTTGTGACAAAGAAAACAAGAAAAATATCCTCTATAGCCAAGTAAATCATGTAAAAGTTTATGCAAATCTTGTATATGTTTGTTATATGAGGCATTTATCCTAAAGGTTCTTTTTCTTTTTTTTCCCAAGGCAAATGGGGTAAAGTGACTTGCCCAAGGCCACACAGCTAGGTAATTATTAAGTGTCTGAGGTCAAATTTGAACTCAGGTACTCCTGACTCTGGGGCCGGTGCTCTAAACACTGCACCACCTAGCTGCCCCAAGGTTCTTTTATATCATGTCATTCACACATTCTTTTATATCATATCATTCACGAATTCTCTTTTCATTTAGGGCTCAATACAACAATTAACTGTTCAGTCAGATCCCCACCCTTCCAAGGACCAATGTGAAGATGATGACCCATATGTGAGTACTCCCATATTTTCTAATTCAACTTTAATTAAGCTACTGCCACAGACAAAGGTTGATTTTCTAGCAGATCAATTTCCACTTTAAAAAAATTGAAACCCTCTGAAAAATCTGTAAATGGTTTGGTCCATGCTCTACTTGGGGTGTTTTTTTTCAAAACTTTAAGGATTTTGTTGGTTTGTGGATCCAATTCTAGATGCCCTGGACAGGATACTACCATCTTTGAGGACTCTATGCCTGTATTTTCTACTGAATTTTTGACATATATTTCTCCAGCACAATGAAGCTTCTACAAGTCAGAAACTCTTAGCATCCTTAAGTAGTGGAAGATGGAATATGAAGCTGACTGAGCCCCACCAAATAAACAGAAACATCTTTGTTCAAGAGGGGAAAAGTTATATCTAAAGGGAACTTCCCAAGCATATGGAAATTGGGAAATTTTTCTATCTCAATTAAAACATGAAAACAAGTTTCTATAAATAGAGGATGCATTTTGTAGCAGTAACCTAAAGATACAGACATACAACTGTAAATAAAATAGAATTAAATTATATCTCCTGGGTCTAATTGAGCTTTCCTTGGGTCATCCCAAGTCAAAACTAAAAAAAAGACAGAAACATCCATTGCCTCTTGCACCTTTATTTTTTTTATTTTTTAGTTTTTTTCAAGGAAACCAGGGGTTAAGTGGCTTGCCCAAGGCCACATGGCTAGGTAATTATTAAGTGTCTGAGACTGGATTTGAACCCAGGTACTCCTGACTCCAGGGCTGGTGCTTTATCCACTGCACCACCTAGCCACCCCCTCTTGCACCTTTATTTAATAGAGAAGAGGGAAAGACATGCTGTTCTGTCTTGTCAAAAAGAAGGAACCACTGTATTATGTCATTACTCTTTCCTCTTGGGAGACAGGGCTAAAGATCTGAGAGCTTTGCCTTCTTACTGTAGTCTTTATAGCTTGCTTCTCAGTATCTCCTGAATTTTGGAGACAAAAAGGTACAGCATTTCATATTCTATGTCAAATTTGAGGGCTCATAGGGAGAGTTACTACCTTTTAAGGGACAGATCAGTTTGATTCAAGGAGGGTTTACTTTCTTAAAAGTAGAGAGCTGCCTCCTTAATCCAGTTACATGAGTCTTTATTATCTCTTATCCAAGATGTGCTGTTCTGCTGAAATGAAATAATAAGAAATTATGCCTCCCCTGATTCCAAATAGGTACAAAGAAATTACATATCAATAGAAGATCATAATGTTGCCAGAGAGAGCCAAGCATTTAGGCTGCTAATAACTATAATTTAGAAAAGACGTTGATACCCAGGAATGTGTCCAGAAGAGGACAAGGGTATCTTGAAAATATACCTTCCAAAGATTTGTTAGAAGGTCCTGACATATTTAACCTGTAGAAGAGAATACTTAAGAGGTAAATAACAGCATTTTTCAAATTGTTTGAGAGTTGTCATGGGAAAGAGGGACTATGCTTATTCTAACTGACTCTACTGGATACAACAACAACTAAAAGCTGAAATTTACACAGAGAGATTTCATCTCAATTCAAGAAAAAAATTACTAAGAATTTGAGTCGTCTAAAACTGGAATGAGTTGCTTATGAGGGCAATGAGTTCTGTGTCCCTAAAGGTCTCCAAGCAGAAGTTGCATGACCAAGAAATGGGTGTTTTTACTTTGGATGGGGTTGAACCATATGACTTCTGCATTTTTAAAAGATCCTAGATTCTTTACCAGTTGATGGTTAGCAATGATATATTTTCCATCAATTTTCCCCAGAGTCATAAAAAAGTGCAACTAGATTTTAGAATGAAAGTAAATAACAATAGATACAATGCATATGTGTTCATGCAAGAATTAAACTAATTAATCCTTTATGCTTTGTAAATGAGACTTAATAAAAACATAACTGAAATGCACTGATTCTTCTTATACTTTCATTTTAAATCCTTTTCTCTTATTTATTTACAGAGTATCACCCAATACCAAAACAACAAACAAAACAATTGATTTAAAAGTGAAACATTCTCTCAAACCAGCATTTTTAAATTTACCATTAAAAAACAAGTGCCAAGCAGGCTATTGCTTTTTAATCAGGCTTAATATTTTATGGTGGATATGGTTGTCATTATTATCTCATGTTAATTATTTCTCTTCCATATGGTATATGAGTTTCATTTGATTTTGCCTAGGCATCTGGAGAGACCAGTGGTCTTCAGGAAGCAGAAGATGTTGCTGAAATACAAGAAGCCATCACATACACTCAACCTCCTGTAAGTGGTTAATTAATTAATTATTTTACTGGTAGAGCATCAGGTTGCAGTGCAAGGATCTAGGGCTTTCTCCCATCTCTTCATTTCTGTACTCAGTTGATCAAAAAGCATCAAGTACCTATTATATGTCATTGTGGAACCCTAAGTAGTTATATCAGCCAAAGGCAATCAAGTCCTAGGGAAAAGGACTCCAATTATTCATACAAAATCTTGTGGTGTCATGTAATTTTTTTTTCCATCTCTGCTCCTTTGCTTATTGCCCTTGTATCTTGCCCATTACCATCAATGGACACTAAAATTCTACACATCCTTAAAGCCCAGCTTAAGCCTGCCTCTTGAATTATTGGAGAGAGTAACTTCAGTAGAATGTTGGGGAAGGAAGTTTGGTTCTAGGAGAAAGTGGGCAGTGAGATAGGGGGTGAGTATTTTTTTTTAAAGAAAATTAGTAGTGAAAGGGAACAGAGAGAAGGAATGGTAACGATGAGAAGGAAAGATGAAGGAAAGTCCTTTTGCTGGATTGAAGAACGTTGTATATATTTGTAGGCATTTGGAAAAGAGTCAGTGGTAAGGCTAAAGTGTTTGAGAGACAGAATTCACTGGATCAAGGTCTTGGAGGTGCAAGGGGAAATGAGATCAAAGATACAGGTAAAAGGAACAGCTTTGGAAGGGATCCTTCTTTATGAACAAAGACATGAAGAAATAAAGGTTGATGATGGTAAGAATAAAAAGAGAGCAAAGAAGCTCATGCCAGGAAGGTTCAATCTTCTTACTTATCCTCTAATGAGGGCTTGAAAGCATATGGAAATTGGAGAAAATTTCCTAGCTCAGTATAAATATGAAAATTCATGAAAACAACTTCTATAAATAGTGGAGGCATTTTGTAGCAATAGCCCTAAATAATACAGACACACAGTGGTAAATATAACAGAATTAGATTAGGACTCCTGGGCCTAATTGAGCCTGTCTTGAGTCAAAGCCACAAGGCCAGCCCCAGGTCAAAACTAAGACAGACAGACAGACAAATACACTCATTGCTTCTTGTACCTTTGTGCAACAGCAAGAGAGAAAGAAAAGGGCATTGTTACCATCTGCTGTTCTGAAATTCCACTGTCTGACCCCCAACTTTTTGTTCTATTTCTCTGTCCTTCTCACATATATTAAATTTATTGTTTGCCCTAATTGTGACCTTTAGTTCTCTTCCCCTCCCTTTTTTCTTAGTTCATCTTGCCCACTTTGTCTCCATTTCCCAGGCTTGAGCCATGATTTGCCATTTTCCATGTTTCACTAGCTATTAATCCTTGTCCTTCCTTGTCCTCTCCCTTCCTTTTCTCCTCTCCCATCTTCCATCATGCCTGTGAATCATTATCCCTGGATAATGCCCATCATTTTATTTCTTTTCTCCTGCTCCAGGACTTTTGACCTCACTTACAAAAGTACTGACATTTTCATGGCTTCCATGATATTTCTTTTCTTTACTCCCTGATTACAAAATCAGAGCTTTCAGGTTTGGGGGTACTAGGGGTGAGTGAGGGGAAAGAGAAAGAGAATTATATAGCATCACTGGGTACATCTTGTGGTTGTTGAGTTGAAATGAAGGGATCAAAATAGCTTCCCTATCCATTGAATTCTTTGGTTCTATTCCTTGATTCTCAGTATGAGTTACATATGACTCCTTTTGGTTTCCTGAATGGAAATTGGTTGAATGGGTAGTTGGAGTGAGGTGCAAAACTGAGTCTGTCTGACCTTTAGAAGAGTAGAAATCTCCATTGGGAGTTTGTTGATTTCAGGGTGAGGGAAGGTGGTCCTTGAGCAAAACGGGAAATCATCCAAAGTTCAGTAGATTATTACAGGAATTTCCTCATAAGAGGATTGACGCAAGTCTTTGTTGGCTAGTAGCTTGAGAAATGTTTTCTGAGGCATTTCTTTTCCCAATTTTAGAGAACAGAAACTCAAAAGAAAAGTTAATGTTGGCATATGGTGTTAATGAGGGCAAGGTCTTTTGTTCAGTAAGGGAGAGGGATGGTGGGAGGAGAAGAAAAATTCAGAGAGATATAGGCAGACACACAGAGAATGTGTATATATATACATACATATATATATATATATATAGCCACAAATATGTGAATGTATATTGTATTTGGTGTGTGAGTGTGTGTGTGTGTGTGTGTGTGTGTGTGAGTGTGTGTGTGTGTGTATGAATTGAAGATAGTATGGAAAGAAGGCATTAGGATATTGGAGGATCATTTAGTTGTTGTTTGAGTTGAATATTGGAGGAAAGAAGGGATTCTAAGAAGCAAAGATGAGGAGGGAGTATAGTCCAGGCATGCCAGACAGCCACAACAAAGGCTTAGAGATGGGAGACTGAGATGTTTGTGAGAAACAGTATTATAGCCAGATCATTTGACTATAGAGTAATATATAATGAGACCAGAAAGATATTTGGAGTATCCATATTGTGATGGATTTTAAAATGCAAACATAGGGCTATATTTTATCTTAGAGGCAATGAAGAGTTACTGGATTTAATTGAATGGGGGAGTGATAAGGTTAGACCTTCCCTGAAGGAAAATTACTTTAGCAGCTGTGCAAAGGATAGATCAGAGTGGTGAGACCTGAGTCAGGGAAACCAATTAGGGGGTCTATTGCAGTAGTCCAAACAAGTGGTAATGAGGATCTAAACCAAGGTATGATTTTGTGAGTTATGAGAAGAGGATGGAAACAGGTTTGTGCAGGAGTTAGTTCTTATTAGCTCTCCATAGGTGGTTGTTAAATTTTAAGTGTGAGCATTTATGCTACAGAAATAGAAAAATGCTCCAAATTGAGGCTTGATTTATTGGTTATCTAGACTTAGAAAATGACTGAAAAATGTTAATTATGTAGATTAAGCTTAAGAGTGTGGTTTTTGGATAGGTAGCTGTTAAACATTTGCTAGCAAATTTTGGATTTGAGAGATGCTATGGAAATATAAACATGATATTTAAAAATTGATTTAGCATGTGGGCTTTGGGGGAGTGAAGGGTCCTGGAAGATAACACTGAAGTCATAAATATGAGTTTCCTTGTGTTATTGTGTTTTGTCACTATTTTGGCAGACTGAGTCAGTCAACAAACATTTATCAAAAGGGTATTGAATCCTAAGGAGATGGGGAGAGGGATTGGACCTATGATTTCACTGGTATAAGGAGCTTTAGGGAGAGGAAACTTCCTAATAAAATACTTATAAAATAATAATAATAAATATGTTATATTCCTAAAAGTGGCAGTGGAGTGGTACACTAGATAGAACCCCAGACCTAGAATTAAGAGGACTTGAGATCAAATCCAGTCTTAGACACTTACTAGCTTTGTGTCATTTAACCCTTTTTGTTTCATCATCTATAAAATGAGTTGGAGAAGGAAATAATAAACCATTCCAGTATCTTTGCCAAGAAAACTCCAAATAGGGCTAATGAAGAATCAGACATGAAATGATTCCACAACAACAAAACATTTCTATAATTAATGCTTTCTAATTTATAAAGCACATACCCACATGTTGCTTCAAAGAATACGATAAATGAGACTGGCATTGCCTTACTTTATTCCCAAAGATGCCATCTGGTTCTAAATTTTTGCAGTGGTAAATAGGACAGTAATAATCATTTGAATATATTAAATAGAATGGATTCTTAAATGAGGATGTTTAGAAGAAAATCAAGTCTATCTTCAGGTCTTCATAAAAATCTCTTTTCTGATATCCCCCTTTGTAGGTGAACAAGTTTACTCTTGACTGAATTGGCATGTTTTGGGTGTATTTTCTTTTTCCAAACTATTGAAAGATGTTTCCTTCACTTATTTCTAAGAAAATAATTTTAGATTCTTTTTTAGCCCAAAGAAACAAAAGCAGAACCAGTAGAAGAACCTCCAACAACACCATCTGAGTCTAAGGAAATGGAGCTCTCAGGGGATGCTGAGACTGAGGATGGTCCTGAGACTGATGATAGCCCTAAGGCTGAAGAGAGCCCTAAGAGTGAAGATAGCCCTAAGGCTGAGGATGGTCTTAAGATCACCAACACCAATCATACAGACTCAAGCAACTCAGAACAAGGCCTGTTATTTAATTTATTTTGTACTCTGAAGCTTTTTTTTTTAATCACAAAGAATTCTACCCATGAGTCCTTGAAGACTCTGAGGAAGCCTCAAAGATTAAATAAAAACTAGTTCATACCTGCATGGAGTTTGGGGAAAAGAGGTTGTAAATTCATAGATAAATTTTATACAGATTGGAATATAAGTGCTTACAGATGAACACAGTGCTATAGAAAAGATGAGAGAGAAATTCATTCCTATTGAGAGTGGGACAAGAAGCTGGGAAACAAAATTTAATAAAGAAGACCTCAGTTGAGCAAAGCCTTAAAGGATAGACTTGCATGGATGTATGAAAATCTAGTAGTTTTTAAGATAGTTACTCAAACTCACAATCAGTTGGGTTTCTTTTAGAGAGCAATTACATGATTTGTACTTAGGTAATTTGTAATAATTAAAATTGTAATTTATATTAATAATTCATTATTAATTTTTAGTTAATTAATAGGATTTAGAGCTAGAAGAGATTTTAGAGACCATCTAACCTAGTTTCATCATTTTACAAATGATGAAGCTCTGACTCTGAGACGGGCAATTGATTTGTTCAAGATTTTGACCTATGACTCAATCCTGTCATTACTGAACTTTGCTGGGGATAGAATAGTTTGAACTCAAACTATAATTTAACACATGAGAGAATAGATAGTAGTGACCAAAGGAACATAAGTCTAGAGCTCTGGTCCTGAAGGGGATTTCTGATACCATCTAGTCTAATCTGTCCATTTTACGGATGAGAAAATTGAAGCTCATGGGATGTTAAATGTTTTACCCAAGTTCACACAAGGAAATGCAGTTGTACAGAGAAAATATATTTTGAAACATTTCAATAAAATCATAGGCAAGTTAATCTTTGAATATCCTCCCAATACTTACAGATTAAAGTCTATACTCGTAGTCTGATCTTCAAGAGCCTCCATTTTCTGACCTGTAACCATCTTCCCAGACTTTTCTTATCTATGCCCTGATTTCCCCATGAAATGGGACCAAGCTACTAAATGGTATAATGATTAGAGACCTGAACTTGAAGTCTGAAGACCTCAGTTCAATTTTTCTCCAGGTTCTAGAGTAATTCTAGGCATGTCATTTGAGGCTCTCTGTTTTGGTTCCCTCATCTGTAAAAAGGAGTAGGTAAGAGGGTCTACCTTACAGGGTTGTTTTTCTGTGAATATTGAATGAGTTAACATATGTTAAGAGCTTCACAACCATTAAAGTTCTATATTAGTAATATAACTAACATTTATACAAGATGCCCTCAAAGTCTTAGTGATGCCTTAAGCTATTAGTTATTAAGCTATAAGATAGGAAGCTATTAAACTTCACTAAGACTTTTATACAACCCTTGTGATATAAAAATGATGATGATGATGATATTTAGCATTTGTAACAAGATGTCTTTAAAGTCTTAGTGGGGTTTTAAGCTATTGATTACTATATTATTATCTCAAAACTTGACTAGGGCTTTTATATTTTATGCAACTCCAATACTGTAAGTAACTAGCATTTATATAAGGTTTAGTGAAATTTTTAGGTATTAGTTATTAAGCTATAAGATATTAAGGTAAAAACTCCACTAAGACTTTTGTACAACTTATAATCCTAGTGATATAATAAGTACTATTATATAAGGTGTGTCTAAAGTCTTATTGGAATTATGTCATTCACCTATAAGCTAGTAACTTTAAACCTCACTTAGATTTTTATATAAATGCTAGTTATTATTATTTCCATCTCTGCACTTTACTCATACTGTTTACATATGCCTGGAAGACTTCCCTTGAACTCTCACCCAATTCCCATTTTCCCCTGGTGACAGATTGCCATCCTTTAAGGTTTTGCTCAACTGAGATCTTCTTTATTAAACTTTGTTTCCCAGCTTCTTGTTCCATTCTCAATAGGAATAGATTTCTCTCTCATCTCAATTTATTTATGCATTTACATTTCCTTTCCCCCTAAGCTCCATGCAGGTAGGAACTAGTTTTTATTTAATCTTTAAGGACTTGCATGGACTCAGTAAATGTTTGATGAATAAATAAGATGAAAAAAAGATTGAGGGGTAGGAGAGGGGAGTAATTGAGTTAGGGTCTCCTAGGTAAGGAGAGATATTAATCCTGTCAGAGTTGATCATATGGATGAAGAGTTAGGAATGAAATTAAGACTGTTAGATGCCAAAATGACTAGTCATTTTGATGAACCAGCTAAACCAATTATTTTAAATTATGTAATCAGTCCTACCCCCCCAAAAAGTTATTTGACTGAAATTTTCACATTTCAACAAGTTATATTAATATTTTATACTGAGAAAAGATTATAGAAGAATTAGTGGGATTAGAATAATTAGCATGTGACCCTAGTCAAATTACTTCCTCTTTGGGTCTTGATTTCATCATCTGGGGAATGAGGCAATTGGAATAGATAAACTCTAAAATTCCTTCTAACTTGATATAAGAAGTAAGAATAACCTACTAGTCCAAGTCCCACTTTACTGGTTAAAGAAGGACGGCTTGAAGCACTCTTTAGTGCTTGGCAGCCTTTAAGGGATAAGAATGACAATAAAGTCTCCAGGCAACCTCATGACTAAACAGTCAGCTAGACCTTTTGAGTCCTGTGAGAGTGTATGTCCCATGGGAGATGTCAAACTGATTTTCACCTAATCTTTATTCTATAATAGAATGACCATTTCTTTAATTTAGGATCTGGCGAATCCATTCATGATATACAAGAAAAGGATAATGCTACTGATAGTGACCAAAAGGCAGAGACTGGTTCAGGAAATGAAGAGCTCCTTGAAATAAGTGGAGAAAATGTGAGTAGTAAATATGTCAGTTCAGTAGGGAGCAACTCATTTACTTATTTCAACCTTATTGAATATACCATCGTCCCCTGAAAACATTATGTCAATTTGCTCAACTTAATCTGATGTTTCCTCATGACCTACAGATGATTCTATCTCAGTTCTTCAATGTTATATACTAATGATGCACAATAACATAGAAAAACTCCAACTATAGACCCAGTGATGAAGCATGTACCAGCTCTGTGAAGTCAAGACTTGGGGGGATAGGGATACTCATTGCCAGAAGGTTGGCCACCAGTGATGAAGTTTTTGGCAATTTACATAGGCAATACATAAAACCTTCAAAAACATGATCTGTGATGATAGAGGAAATGAGCATCCATGCCCCCCAAAATGACATCTTTGGAGGTGTCAAAGAATTGCTTATAGCTCTGAGCTGGGTATAGTACAGAATTATAGGAAACCACACTGTACTCTTGCTCTGCTGCTCTCTCATTCTCTCTCTCTGGAGTACCAAACATGGAACAAATTTTGCCTAGATTTGTAATTTCATTTATACTTGAATTTAATCATAATGTAGATTGATACATATAAATGATTAACTTAATTTCTTAGTATAAAACTTCCATCTATCAAATTTCATATAGTGCTTTACTTTCCAATGAGCTTATCATTGATGATAGTTCATAGTTCTCTGAGTTTGAGTCTTACCTCCTTCATCCCTTTCTTCAACTCCCAATACCTACTGGAAGTTGGAACATGTATTGACTTTTTTGTGGGATATTGTGAGGATAAAGTGAAAATAATGCTATTATTAAAATAAAAATTGCTAGATATGCCTGAATTTTATACTAATTTCATTAGCACAGTGACTGGCAAGCATTATGTGATAAATAAATGCTAGCTGACTTTTCTTGACTTGGAATCATGGCAGCTTACACTTCAGTATTACATTAGATCTATGATTTTATTAATGCAGTTTAAAACCCATTTATATTTACCATCCTATATAACTCTTTTCTATGTCTTGTTAATCTGCCATAAAGGATCCAGACAACATATTTGGGCCCTTGACATTGAATCAATATCACTGACAACTCTTACCATGTGATTGAACCAAACTTGCTCCAATTTTTTTCTTTCACATTTTTCTTTCTTTTCTGCTTCTCATTCTTTTCCATTTTTCTTCCCTTCCCTTCTTTCTTTCTTTCCTTTGTTCCTTTCTGTCTTTATTTCATTCTTCTTTCTTTCTTTCTCAAACCTTTCTGATAACAAACTTTATGTGCAATTCTTTGTTTTTAATCCCTAATCTGAATTTTTCACAGATTGTGATATTCCAAGACTTGTCTCCATGCAATGTGATAACATGTTAAAAAGATAAATGATAGCAATTGCTTCTTTTTTTCAGGATACAACAGATGAAGAAGGTCTGATGGGAATACAAACACCTACCAAATCTCCTGGAAAAGAAGATGAAAACAACCTTCCAACTTATGGTCCAAGTCAACCTATGCCAACAGTACAACCTGAAAAAGCTGACAACTTGGTAAGGGACATGTATTTTCTTTAGCTAGAATAATATTTCCCCCCTGCCCCCAAATGTGTGTTTCTTTTCTCTCTGTACCTATCTCTCTCTCTCTCTCTCTCTCTCTCTCTCTCTCTCTCTCTCTCTCTCTCTCTCTCTCTCTCTCTCCCCCTCTTTATCTCTCTCTCTTTATATAGATAAATAGAAAGATAGATGTGTGCATACATATGTATTATATAGAAAGATGTGTGTGTGTGTGTGTGTGTGTGTGTGTGTGTGTGAGCAATACCCTAGTCATTTCAATCAGATTTCCATGTTTCAGTTCAGTCTGGGTTTTCTTGGCAAAGACACTACAGTGGTTTGCCATTTTTTCCCGGCTCATTGTAAAATTGAGGAAACCGAGGCAGAGTTGTATGACTAGCCCGGGGTCATGTAATTAATAAGTATTTGAGGCTTTATTTGAACTCAAGAAGATGAGTCTTCCTGACTCTAGGCCTAGTAGTCTATTCACTGCACAACTCAGCTATGGTGTGTATGTTGAGTGTCTGAGTGTGTGTGTATGCTCATGATAGACAAAAGTTATAGAATGGGAACAATTCCTTGTCTTTTTAAAGTTGACTGTCTTCATCTTAGTAAAGAAAATGCAGTCAGCTATATTTTGAGAAGTGTAGCAATCATTCATTCAATCAAGAAATAAATTGTACTAAGGGTTGGGAATACAAAAAGGGGCAAAACACAGTTCCAGGCCTCAAGGAACTCAATGGGGACAACAACAACAAATAAATATATACAAATAAGCTATATAAAGGACAATGTTTGTCCTTTGTTCTTAAAGAAGAGCATGTCATCAAGGAGGTGATGCCATGACCATTACATGAATTGGATTTGAGTGAAACTAAGTCACCAACTTCACTTTCTCCTCTGGAGCCATCTGGGTCCAGTGACCAGATATGAATCAGGATGACTGGAGATGGCCATGGATGAGAGACAGAGTTAAGTGACTTGCCCAAGGTCACACAGCTAGTGTTCAAGGACACATTTGAACTCAGGTCCTCACCATCTAGCTGCCATATGTATAGGATAATTGCGAAAGAATTAACAAAAAGGAAGTGCTAGAATTAAGAGGATTTGGGAAAAGCTTCCTGTAGAAGAATGAATTTTAGTTGGGGCTTAAAGAAACAGAAAAGCCAGGGATCAGAAATGAAAAGGGAGAGTATCTCCATGCATGGAGAATATGCAAAATATGGAGAAAGAGAAAATGTTTGAAGTAAAGAAATGTAGTGTCTTCTATAGAGACCAATGTCATTGGATCAAAGAGTACATCCTGGGGAGTATGGTGTAAGAAGATTGGAAATGTAGAGGGTGTCAGATTAGGAAAGGTTTTGAAAAAGCAGAAGATTTTGTAGTTGATTCTGTAGGCTTTAGGGAGCCCCTTGAGTTGATTGAGTAGGAGTTTTATGGTTGGACTTTAAGGAAATTACATTAGTGGCTACATGGAGAACAGATTGAAGGGGAGAGAAACCCACCAGCAGGTAATGGAGATAATCTAGGTATGAAGTCATGAGGGCCTGTACCAGAGTGGTGGAGTGTCTAAATCAGTATGAAATCATACACTTAAGAATCTCAGCGTTGGAGGGTCCTTCAAGGATCATTCATTCAAACTTTCTCTGCCACTATGAACTATGTAGATTTTGTTACTTAATATTATTTACTTTCATTATTTTCTTTAGAAAAAGGGGTCTTGTGTTGGATCATACTGGGGGGATTGGAGGGAGTATGCTATTTCACTTGTGATTGGAATTAAGTAGTTATTTTTCAAGGGGCAGCTAGAAGGTACAGTGGGTAGAACACTGACCCTGAAGTCAGGAGGCCCTGAATTGAAATCTGACTTCAGATATGTGCTAGCTATGTGACCTTGGACAAGTCACTTAACCCTGACAGCATCGCATCCAGAACCATCTGCAGTCATTCCAATCCATATCTGACCACTGAATCCAGATGATTCCAGAGGAGATAGTGAGGCTGATAATTTTGCACAATTCCCCACCCTGCCCTTGCTCAAATCCATTTCATGTAGTTGTTATATCATCACCTCCCTGTTGTCATGGTTTTCTTTGAAAATGAAGGACAATCATCATTTAAAAGAACAAAGGGGGGGTTGAATGAAAGATATCTTTCTACATTTGAATATCTTTAGAGGAAATAAAAGTTTACTGGTCCTTAGTTTTAAAAATGTTGGTCCCTCATTAGTCAGGAACAGTTGTCATTTTTAGAGTCATTGGAATTGTAAGTACAGAAATAAAAAGAGACTCAAAGGTGAAGGAAAATTCCAATTGACCACATGGTTAATGACAGTCCAAATGAAGGGGGACCAATGATTCCTTCATGGGGTCATGTTCATGTTTATTTATTTTGGAGCAGTTTATTATAATCTTGTTCTCTTGGACCATTCCACAGTATTGCTTTTGTGCCATAAGAAGGGAGGTTTGGGGATCATGGGCTCAGTGGGTAAGTGTGATTTATCCATGGTGACAAACCTAGTGAGAAGAAGAAATATAAGTGACAGACAGCCTGTGTTTCTATTCACAACTTCCTTTTTGACTATGCTCTTCTCCCTAAGGTACATATACAGAACTAAAATTCAAACACCCTTTAAATAGCTAGGTCACGGCTAAAAGAAAAAATAGAGACTTTTTTTTTCCTTTTAGTGTTAAAACCTTTCTGCTATACTTCCTGACATTTCCTTTTAGGGCATACCTGCTTTAAAAAAACAACAAAACAAAACAGGTCTCCATTTATTCTTTTATTTAACTTAAAATGATCAGTTATGATATTTTTTTTATTTCACTAAAAGGAATGCTTAAAAGAAAAACAAAGTCATTTTTCTCTCAATATTCTGGCAAAGGGGATAGAATTGACCTCGGAGTCACTTCATTTTTCACTGCTATAAGCAACTCTATAAGACTAAAATCACACAGAAGAAACAGAGCTGTAATTATAAAGAATTCCCTCAACAAGAGGGAACTCTTCATAATGATAAAATCAAAGATCCAGTCCTCATAAACAAATTCTTCATAAAATATATTTTGTTCATGGACCCTGATACTATATAACTCATTCAGTCCGTTTCTTAGGGCAAATTTTAGATTTTTAACAAGTGCATAAGAAAAGAGCTTCTTTCTCAAACCTATGTTGCTGTATAGTTGACTAAAATCAAAATAAAAACAATTGCTTATGGAACATTTCTTTGATATACATAAAACTTTTATTTCAAAATAGCTCCATTTCAATAATGCAAAAGTAGTAAAAAAAAAAAGGGCATGTGGTTATTTAATAATGCCTTTTGGTTTTGAGGTACATGCTAGATTAAGTTCTTCCAGGCCTTGAGATATCCAAGGTTATATTTTTGCCCAGCAATTTGGTTGTGATATTAGGTTCTCAACTCTCTTGTGTGTCAAGTACCATAAAAGGATTTTACAGTAACCAAAACCTAATCCTGTTAGCAGGTAAATTACCTCCAGCAATAATGAAAAACATTAATTTTCAAGGACATATTTTCTTTTGTGTTACTGAAGTGCTATGAATGGGCTGATGAAAAAGCAGAGAGATGGGTCACATTAAGCTCAAGGTATTGGTGAGAATGAATGCCCTTAGAAACCACAATCACTTAAGAATGCATAGAAATTCAAACGTTGCTCTTTCTATACTTCAATTTCTTTTCAAAGTCATTGTTATCCACCTGATTCTTTCACTTTGGTGTAGGTAAAATGACTAAACATTGCTCCTTAGATAGATGATTTATATCCTGAATGCAAGATACAAGTCCCATATAAAATAAAATAACAAAGGGTAGGGAAGATAGAAATTCAGGTCCATCTATGTGTTGATCTGTTTTGCTTCACTGTATTTTGTTACAGGCCAAGGATGAGGATGAGGGAAGGAGAAGGGAAGGAATATTTGGGAAATGAGAGTCTAAGTTCCAAGAGGGTCTTACTTTGACAAATGTAAGCAAAAAGTATTTTTAATAGGCAAAAAAGAAGTTAAAAAACTTGGAATCTTGAAGTAGATGTCTTTTAGACCTCTTAAATTCTGCTTGTGTAAAAGAGAACTCATTATCTTTTCCCAAAACATTTTGCCTTTTCCTAGCTTCCCTATTACTATGAAGGGTACCACCAGCCTTCCAGGTACCCAGGCTCAAAACCTACTTGCCACCTAATCTCCTTCTTATTCCCTATATCCAATGTGTTGCTAAGACCTGTTGATTTTACCTCTAAAATATCTTTTGGGTATACCTCTTCTACTCTTCTGATGTTGCCATCATTCTGATGCAAGCCCTCATTATCTCATACCTGAACTATTGCAAAAACCTGCTGGTCCCTGACTTAAGTTTCTCTCCACTCTAGTCTAGTCCACATTCAACAGCCAAAATTTTAAAGATGATTTTAAAGAGCAGGTCTGACCATGTTCCTAAATCACCTACTCAATGAACTCCAAGGATTTCCTATCACCTTTAGAATTAAATATAAAATCCTCTGGATGTTTGGCATTCAAAGACTTTCATAACTCCCCCACCACCAATTTTCCAGTCTTCTTACACTTTAATTCCTCTCCTCACCCTGCCACCTGCCAAATATTCTGTCATTGGGGGACACTGCCATCCTTGTTGTTTTTTGAACAACGCACTCCAACTCCTCCTTAGACATTTTTACTGACTGTCCCTCCATACCTGCCTCCCTGACTTCCTTCAAGTTCCAGGAAAAATATTATTTTTCTATAAGAAGCCTTTCCCTATCCCCCTTAATGTTGGTGCCTTCCCTCTGTGGATTATCTCTCATTTATTCTCTATATCATCTTAATTACAATCTCATACATCAGCTGAATAGCCTATGGTATTGGTTCTTGAATGAGGTAATAGAAAGTGAAAACTAAATCTTAATTTAATAATCAGTTATTAATAGAGGAGAAAAATAATCATGTCTCAGGTAGTAGCTTTTGTCCTATAAAACAAAAATAAATAACTCTATGGTTATTAAAATATTTGGACTCACCAAAACATGAAATTCAAACATTTCAGAGGGCATAACTGTTTTGAGAGGAAGGCACAAAGAATCAGCCTACAATCAGGAAATCTGGTATCTTAGTCTTACCTTTCTGCTTGACTGTGGGAAAGTTAATTTGTCTCAATTTTTTTTATTTTTAAAATCAGATGATCTCTAAGATCCAAACTCTAATATTCTAGGACTCTTTAAATTCAATAAATATTAGTGCAAAGCAAATACATAAAAGTTTCTTTGTTCTGTTTTATATTCTTCTTTATTGATGCACTTAATTTTTAAATTCCTAGCAGAATAGTGTTATCTGGGGTTTTTTCTGATGGTTCTTCCAAGATGAAGGATTTAACTTAGTCAAGAGTATGCTTTAAATAATTTTGGGCTATAGATTTAAAAAAATGGAATTGATGAAGGTAAGGGAATATTTGTACTGTCCTTACCTAGCCTAGTGCTTGGCATATCATTGGTGCTTAATAAATGTAAATTTGTGAGGGGCTGCTCAGGAATAGAAAGATCAGGAAAGGGATTAAGAAGAGAACCCAACAAAGAGAATAAATACTGGTGATCAGCCCAGGAAAGCAGTCATTACTCTGTTTTGGGTCCTCAAGTATTCCTACCAGTTGTCAATGATTTATTTGTGTGAGAAAAGTACTGGGAATCTCATTGTTCTACATTCCCTAGTTGGATGATTAATTAGGTTGTTTGCTAATCTAGATTCATCTTTCCCCACTCTTTTTTATGGATGGCAGTACATTGATTCTAATAGATGGACTTATCCTGAACAAAGCAACAAGCTCTGCTTTCTTACTCCAAAGTATTCAATCGTAGTAGTAGTAGTAGTAGTAGTAGTAGTAGTAGTAGTAGTAGTAGTAGTAGTAGTAGTAGTAGTAAAGCAAACATTTTTGAGTTATATTCTTATGGTATCATGGATTTAGTACTAGAAAGGACCTAAGAGACTATCTCCAGCCCCCTCATTTTCAGATAAAGAAATTGAGTTCCAGAGGCTAAATGATTTGCCCAACACATGCCTTTAGATGGGGAATGGTATTAACTGTTTTATGTTGTTCCCTCCCCTCCCAGCCTCCACACCTCCACTATGCCAGCCCCTGACACTCTTTCAGGCAAATTTAAGAATGTGGAAGGATTGTATAGTAGGTTGTATAGTAGACAGAGCTAGCTGCCTCAGACACTTAATAGCTATATGACTCTAAGCAAGTCACTAAACCCTATTTACTTCAGTTCCTCATCTGTACAATGAGGTGGAGAAAGAAATGCAAATCACTTCGGTAGGTCCAAGAAAATACCTAATGGAGTCATGAAGAGACAGATATGACTGAAACAATCAAAGCACAAAAATTAATCAACTGCACTCTGCCCAAATAGGTCTAAGGAATAAGAAGCTTACTATAGATCTAATGAATTCCTTAAATTCAAGCTATAAAATTATATATTCTATTATCTCAATAATTTTTCCCTCCACAATAATTATGTTACTGTTCCCACCAACAATAATTTGTACAGCAGTAGATTTCTATAATATAGTTACTTAGAACTTAATTTTAAGTCAACATTTAATACAAAATCTAGTGTAAAATAGACAATTTAATAAATATTAGCCATCTAAATGACTGATCCTTTCCATAGCCACAATGCTCTCCTGTAGGGTTTAAGACAAAAACATAAATTGACCATTGAAATGTTTTCTGGTAAGGTATTTGAAGGTAGAAAGAATGACAACGTATAACTAGCAACTTATAGTGTTGTATTGTTCCTCATTTGAACTTTGCAACAACCTTGTAAGCAAAGTGATGTTATTATCCTTATTTTACAGATGAGGAAACTGAGGCTCAGTGAGATTGTGACTTGCCCAGTATAACACAACTAGTAAGAATCTGAGGCAAAAATTGAATTTAGATCTTTCTGACTTCAAATCCAGAGCTCTAGCCTCCTGGATTTTAGAGTTGGAAGGCACCTTAAATCTAAGCCTTTTCTTATACAGTTGAGGAAATCTGAAGCCCAGAGAGAAAATAATCGATATGATCAATTTCATACAGATAAAAGATAAGAATCAAATTTGTACCCAGGTCCTCTGACTCCAAAGGCAATACTTTGAATCTCTGGAGTTTGGGTTGGAATTCTTGCTTTCCCTCTTAATGTGACTTTAGGATAGTCTCTTCACCAATCTAAATGACAATTTCCTCATTTATAAACTGAGGATAATAATTCTTGCATGGTCTGTTTCTCAGGATAACTGTGAGGAAATTGTTTTGCAAATCATTAAGTCAAAAGTACAATATAACTTGAAGGTTTTGCTATTTTTATGCCTTCTTGCCCCCAAATTTGTCTTCTCTATTACTTAATTATTCCAATTCTCCCAAGAGTCATTCTAAAGGGATGAGGTACTTACTATTACCCCTTCTTCTACATGAAGATCAAATCTGAAATTTTTTATCTCTCTCCTCTCACTAATGAGGACTACAGAGATTAATGAACATTTATTTGGGTTGAATTCAACATTTTAATAAAGTGTTTTGATTTTAGGCTGAAAGAGAACTCCTAGGACTGAAAGAACAGGCTGATTATAAAGGAGAAAAGGTTCATAAGTATGGAACTGGTACTGAAAGAGGAAGATGTTTTGAGTTTATTGTCTTGAGCTTTTTTAAAATATCAATTTAATCAACTCTATCTAGTTTCATAACAAAAGAGTGATTCGGTAAAGGCTTAAGTAGAACAAATAAGAAAGAGGATGACATCTCTGTGAAATTAGATTAGAGTCACTCACTGAAACAATCCTTAGGAGTGCTTTTTGGGTGAATTTCCATGAAAGATTTTTAAAATGGCAAGAAGACTTGATCAGTTTCTCCTATCCATTTCATTTCCTATAGTTGGTGGCAAATAGCTCTCCAAATGAGAGATTTATATCATAATTTAGTGTCTGTCCTCAAGAGAAGAGGAGAAAAACTCATATACAATAGTTATATGTCCAAAAAAAGATATATTAGAGGGTTTTCTTTAAAATTAGCAAGAGAGGATGAGATTAGAATGTTGTGGTCCTTCACAACGGCACTTAGATGATAGCAATGATCCAGAAGTACTCTAAAATGGCTTCTCAACTTTTCCTTTTGTATAGGAGAAATTACACTTTGTGTAAAGGATGCTTCCCCACTTTTCAGTGTTTTCTGATCTATCCTCATCGAGGATGATAATTGGTGGGGAGGGAGATATTATCTATTTCTTCTGTTTTCAGGGATGTCTGAACACAAAAATTACTTGGGTGAAATGCAAATATGAGATTGGAAAATTTCCTCATTCCTCAAGATCAGATAACAATGATGATATGAAAGATCTGATCTATGATCCTAGGTAATATGAAATGTTTGAGTCTAGACAGACACATATCTATGAAGCCTGAATTGTAGAAACAGAGAGTATACATTATATATTGCCATCTGATTTGAAGCATGAAAACAGAAGAAAGGAAGGAGCAATTAAAACTCTAGGATAACCAATTTTTGTGATAAGAGGAGCCTTCCCAGAACTATGGCTTGTCAATGCCTAGAAACCATTCGTGGATTGTTCTCTTAAATCAAAGGAGGGAGTGAAAATAAACTTCTTATACACTATAAGGGGAGGAGGGGGAAGGGGAGAAAGACCTCAATGATTAGTACAGCAATATAGAAATGTGTGTAAGCATATGTTTTCCCTACAAATAATATCATTTCATTTACATTTTGCAGTTACAAAATTCTAAGAAACAAACAGATCCTTATACACATAATTAGAAGGGTCATGGAAAACCACAAACCAAACACTATGAAATGAATTTTAGCAGTCATAATTAAATGGGCCCCCAAAAAAAGTCACTCTAAAAGTAAAACCAGCAAGGTGAAATTTAACAGGCAAAAATTTAAAGTCAAGCCTTTAGGTTCAAATCTTCAATTGTGTATGTACCAGGAGTTCTTTAGAACAAAGACCCATAAACCAGTGTCTCCTAGTGAGTCCCCAGAATACAAAACAGTTTTGTCAAAAAGTTCATATGTAAACAAGGTCTTACTTCTATTGGAGAAAAAGTGTTCCAACTCCTAAGGATAAAAGTAGTGAATAGATTACCCGATTATCCCTTCAAAACCAACAAAGAGGATAAAGAATGATTCAATTATAGCTAGGTTTTTAGGTAGCTTTTGTCAAAGTTCCACCCTAAAAAAGCAGAAAAAGGAATAGAGCTTTCTTCTCTCTTTCTCTGGTAAATAGTTGGCCCTTACCAAAATTTTTAAGTGGATGAAGTTTGTTATTGTTAACTTTTCATCTTCCTTGTCTGCTCTTACTTGTTAGCACAAATTGGCAATGGAAACTAAGGGAATACCATGAAAACCAGCTCTCAATCCATATTATCTCTTATACACAACTCTAAAGTATTCTAAGTTAATGGTTTTTAATCATGTTCTTTTCTCTCTTCTTTATAAATAAGTATTTGGAAGAATTAGTGATGATAAAGGTCAGTACCAGGGAAGGTATAATTGATCAGACGTAGGAGAGATTCTTGACTAAGGATCTGTAATATCAAATATAATAAATCACTTTTTGTAGATGGAAGAAGTATTTTACTGAGAGATTGACTGGGAAAATGGAAGAAGTCTAAACTCTGTTGACTTTTCTTCCCTTTAGGATGATCCTGGTGAAGGACAGGCAGGTCTTCCTGAGTTTCCAGGTTCCTATGGTCCCTCTGGGCCTCCTGGAACATTGGTAAGGCTCTTATCTGTGTTGTATTCTATAGTAATGAATGCAGAAATCCATGTATCTGTCTTTAAGACAATTGATAGTTCTTTGAGATTGTTACATTATATCATAATATTATATTATATCATTATAATATGTTACATATATTATGTTATATTATATTTATTATTTTTTGTTACATTATATCATATCATATTGATGGAGTTTGGCATTTAAAGAATAGGTAGATAATTGATAAACTCAATGTCTGAGAGATAAGAGGAACATTTAAGTTTATTATACTTCTTCAAGCAGGCTGAGTTCCAGGAAAGAACTAGCAAGTTGGAAAGGGACAGAGAAACTTTTAAAGGGAAAACCAAGCAAGGGGAGGGAAACTGGGAGGGATTGGTAAGACTTAGGGAGGAACTAGCTCTGTGCAAATGTCATTTAGGGAATCAAATCAGAAAAAGTCAAGGATAGATAGCTCATTATTTATGCAACATTCTGTTATCTCAACACTTCTTGTGTATCCCAGGCTCCCTTCCAGGGCCCAGATGATTGGGTTCTGGGGCATGATGGCTTTGATATAATGTATAGGAATGTTTGCAAGATACAGGAAATATGATATGGAGAAATTTCTGACCAAATACAGGATAGTGAGATAGTCTTTATCAGCTCAAGAGAAGCATAAAACAAGTTTTCCCAGAGATATTACAAAAACATTACATTCATTTAAGTTACTCAAAATTGGGTTTTGTAAGCAGAAAGTCACCATACAGACAGGTTATCTGTTTCCTACCATAACATTTTTCTCAGTTTAGCATTTCCTCTACATCAATAACTTCAGATATAATGTAATAATATTATATCATATATATTATATATGAAATACATATGAGATATATGAATATATGCTGGATCTAACATATATATTCACCAATTTTTGAAATCTAATTTTCCTAAAAAAGGTTTTGAGGATAAACTATACTTTTATAAATATATATAGATATAGATATACATATGTAGTTGTACAAGTATATTTGTGTATTATATATTATCTCTTAGGAACTGTAAATTGTTTTACTTCTTGAAATCATGTTCATAGAATTTGTAATGAAGGTTCAAATCATTGAACACTAATGGAAAATCTAATGAGGGAAGGATACTATGTTTATCATTCAGGAAAATAATTTATTAAAGTCTTTGAAGGATTGGACATGACAAATAAGTATACAGAGCATTTATTAAATGATTACATGAGAACAAGAAGAAAGCAGGACTTCCAGATGGCATAAGATCAACAAGGTTCTGCACTAAAGGATATTAGACAAATCAAGGATGTGGCATGTAAAAAGTTCAAAAGACATAATTTCTAGGTAATTTAATCATTGTATTAGTAATACATTTTAATTAAATGTATTTTAAAATAAAAGGTCAACTCTTGAATGCCAAAGACAATCATGGCCTGAGGGTTAATGGCTTATATGTCCTTAGAAGAGGATTTGCTCCTGAGAGTGGCAATCAACTCTGATTGGTTAATAATAAATGAGAGTGAACTTTACAAAGAGAAGTGAGCTTACTGTGATGAATGGCTAAGAGTATCACTCTTGGACATCAAGACTATCCCTATACTTAGAACATCCCCAGCTTAGACTATGAATCTGTATCTCCTACCCATACCTGAGCTATTTGGGTGGAGTAGCAATACCCAGAATAAGGAGAATGTTAATCCTATTTTTCATCATCCCTATCCTTAAGAAATTGGACAAGGAAATAGGAAGGGGGTGCACTGGAGTCTCCTCAATTTCAATAATTAATTATTAATATGAGAACAAAATAACCATTTTGTGTAGAAATAAGAATAAGGGAATAGAAAGAGGAAACAAAGGTAGCTATAACTAGGACTTCTGTGGAAAGTATAGTCAGTGAGATTCTCAGCTATGTGACTTAATTATTCAGTCAAATTCAAATCTTTCATAAAGTCTTCCTCACTAAACCTTGTCAATACAATTCTTCTTCTAGTATCATGTAATACTTTGTTTTGTGACAGTGAAGGGAAGATTCTCTGATTTGAGAATGTTTGCAGATTTAATTTCTTGGGAGAAGTGTGAGTCTTATAATTTAGTATACATCATGATATCCCACAGACACTTGTTCATAGTAGTTTAATAAACAGAATTTGTGGGTGGCTCGGTGGCACAGTGGATAGAGCACTGGCCCTGGAGTCAGGAGTACCTGAGTTCAAATCCAGTCTCAGACACTTAATAATGACCTAGCTGTGTGGCCTTGGGCAAGCCACTTAATCCCATTGCCTTGCCAAAACCTAAAAAAAAGATTCTGAATAACTGAAAAAAAGATTTGCATTTCTTTTACTGCTTCAAATTGATATTTGTATTGTTATTAACTACCTTATCAATAAGTTTTTGTTTAAGCTCTGGTTTCTTCTTTACATAGTTCTCTAAGTATTGAAATGACCAAAGTTTTTTTTTCCCCAGAAACATAATCAGTTTTATAATGTGCTGATTTAAATTAAGGTTTAAGGAATGATTGATTTCTCTTGTTCAAAGGGTATAATGGAGATTGATGAGTCTGGCTTTGGTTCTGGTTCTGGCTCTGGTTCTGACTCTGGTTCTGGTTCTGATTCCAACTTGGTTCACTTTGAAGGCAGTGGGGAACTGCTTATAGTAAGTATGAATCTCTATTAGACATAAATATGGATTAACTAAATCAAGTCTTTATGCAATATTAGTATAAGAAAGTTCAACTGATAAAAACTATGGAATGAATTACTGTCAGCATTCCTATTTGTTTAATCTCATATATTTCTCTGTTAAAGTAGACTAATTTTTCATGATCTCCTACTCTTTCTTATAATCTCCATACTCTTTTGTAATAGATATCTCCAGATTTGACCTATTCTCATTTTATTTGGCCTCTCTGTAGCATTTGTTAATATTAAGCCTATACCCTTATTGAAACATTACTAGATTTATCATAATGGAGTAGAAAGAATATTGTGTTTATCTGGGATCTTACCCTCCCTCTGCCACTTATTATCTGTGGGCAGATATATCATCCCTGTGGGTCAATTTCCTCATTTTCCAAAAGAGGACTCAATGATCTCTAAGGTCTCTTAGCACTCTGAATCTATGTTCTGGTGAACCCTCTCTTTCCCCTTTTATCTATTCAGATGTTATATTATTCTGATTTTTTTCCAGGGCAGTTAGATTGTGTGGTAGGTACAGTACAAGATCTTAGATCAGGAAGACCTAAATTCAAATGTGACCTCAAGCCAATGTAACTCTGATTAAGTCACTTCCCTATGAGCTGCCTCAGTTTCTTCATCTTTAACATGTGGGGTAAAATTGCATCTACCTCCCATGGTTATTATGGGAATAACATAATATGTTGTTTGTATGATGTTTGTAAAGTGGTTTATAAACCTTAGAGTATTATATAACTGCTGTTAATGTTACTATTCTTGCACTCTTTTTCTCTTCTTTTTTCTTTCCTCTAAATGTGAGTTTTTATCAAGGCTAGTCTTTTGTTTTTTTTCTCTCCTTTTATAAACTATCTTATTACCTCAATTCAGAAACAACTCTCAAATCTCTCTCTACAATTTTGACTCTCCTCCAGTCCTAAGTTCTAACTAGAGTTCCTTGAGGTCCCAGAAATATCCTCCCCCAACCCCTGCTCAATTGGATCCTGTACCTTTTAACATTAAGTTATTCTCCTTTTGATTTTTTTTTGTATTTTCTATTCCATCTATATTTTTACTTTCTGATTATTCCTGTAGCTGAATACTATATTTAAGAAAGATTTTCACTGAAAAAAGCCAAAGCAAAAAAAAAAATGCTGGCTAGAGTTTAAGATTCCCTGACCATTTCAGTTAATTGATTTTTTTTTTTTATTATTCAGTACTCTTTAATGGGAGAGTTAGGTGACACAGTGCAAAGAATGCTGAACTAAGGATCATGAAGATTTATTTTCTTGAGTTCATATCTGGCCTCAGATACTTAGGAGCTGTATGACCCCTGGTCAGTCATTTTGCCTCAATTCCCCATCTGTAAAATGAGCTGGAGAAAGAAATGGCAAATTATTCCAGCAAATTTGTCACAAATACCACAGATAAGATCACAAAGAGACAGACATGACTGAAATGAGCAACTATTATTTGTTTTTCAGGGCCCTCCTGGACCACCAGGGCCACCAGGATCACCAGGTCTTCCAGGAGAACCAGGATCTGAATTATATATTGGACCCCCAGGAGAGGATGGACCATCTGGTGAACCAGGTCCCCCAGTGAGTATAAGGAATCATACATTCCTTCTTTGAGTAAATTCAGAAGCTTGAGGCAATTAGGCAGCATAATGAATAGAGCACTGACCTTGGAGTCAGGACTTGACACTTACTAGCTGTGTGACCTTGGGTGAATTACATAACCCTGTCTGTTTCAAATCCAGAGCCATCTCCAGTTGTTCTGATTCATATCTAGGCCCTGGACCCAGATAACTTTGGAGGAGAAAGTGAGGCTGGTAACTTAGCACAGCACCCCTCACTCAAATCCAATTCGTGTGCTTATCATGGCATCACCTCACTGATGTTATGGTCTTCTTTTGAGAACGAAGGAAAAACATTATAAATTCAATACCTTAAGTTATTTCTAGATTACTTGATCAGGTGAAAACAAGGGTTAGAGTAAATTGTGGCTCCAGTGAACAAAGCATTATACAAGGAATTAGTTTAGTTACATTCAGAATGAAACATGGTCAAGTTTAGGTTGTTGGGTTTTTTTTAACTTGATTATATCCATTGTTATGATGAGTGGAACACTTAATGGAGGAGAAAAGAGAGTTAGTAATAGTGTTTCAAAAAAAACAAAGAGAGAAAAGAATGTCATTTAACCATTAAGAACACCTAGAACAGAAAGAAGTTCAAAGGAACACAAAGAAAAGCAAAACAGTATTGAAACTGTTAAATTTATTATATATGATATATATTTTAAAATTTCAGACTATACAGAAGAGACCCATATATTTATATATATATATATATATATATATATATATATATATATATATATATATATAAACCTTATTTTCCATTCTTTGTATTTGAAAAATCATATTTATTGGCATTTATCAAACTCATAATAACAAAAATTCAAACCACAATATTAGAATTCAGGTAAATTAACTCTAGTTTCTCTTTAAAAATTTTATTATTTACTATTTTTTGAGAGACTTAGAAAAAATTGAGTTCTAAATTGCATGCTTTTAGCCTCTCCCCAGTCCATTGAAAAGGCAATCCATATGATATCAATTATGCATGAGAAATCATGTAAGATGTATTTCTATATTAGTCAAGTTGTAAAAAGAATAAAAGAAAGTGAAAAAATTCTCCTTGCACTCAGAGATTTTTTACCAATTCTCTCTAATGAGGTAGATTCATCTTTCCTTGTAAGTTCTTCAGAAATTTCTTTAATCATTATATTGACCAAAGCAGCTAAGTTTTTCACAGTTGATCATCATTATATTATTGGTATTGCTATGTGAAGTATCCTCCTGGTTCTGCCCATTTCACCAGTTCATATAAGTCTTCCCAGATTTTTCTAAATCTATCATTCTTATCATGTATTCTACCACACTCATATACCATAACTTTAAACTCAAGATTCAAATATATGCTTGTATCTCTACATATTTTCTTGGCTTTCTCTTTGGCTTTGGTGTTATCAATACTAGCTAGTCTGAATCCTCAAGGAGCAAATCCTAATGTAAACCATCATAATAATATTTCCTTCTTATTTACATGGTAAAACACTGTTTTAGTAGGCTCACTAAAGTTTATCCTACTCTCTTACTTTTTAGAGCAACCATCTTCTATATATCTTTTCGCTCTTTATAATTTTCCAAAATAATTTTCTTGTCTTTGACCCTTTATATAGAGTTTATGATCCATTTTTTAATGCCAACAATGCATACTGGTACTGCTTCTTCCCCAGTTGATCCTAATTATTCAGTTTTGAGTAAACCAATATCATATGACTCAATGTTTAAATGAATACTGGAACTGAAGCACATGACCTGATATTTTACAACTGGATTTTTTTAATGAATCAAAGCTATTTTGCAACCTAACCCCCCAAAAGCAGAAATAAACTGAAAAGTACTAAGAAATGACTCCATTTACAGATGGGATGAAAGCTGACAATGTTTATGACAAAGATCCAAAATGTTCTAAAAGGAAGAAAAAGGAGGATAGTCTGTGATTTTTTTGTGTGTGTATATATTATTGTTAGCCTAAATTCAAGATTTTTCCCCTTTTGTCTTAAAAAGACTAAGTTGCCTTGAAACAACTTAATTCTATTTCTATATTTGCCCATATTGAAGGTTTCTCTCAGTAGTAGGAGCTATAATCGGAATTGATAGACATAACAGACCCAAAGGGATGACTATTTTTATAGGGAATCAGTGATTTTCCTTAAAAAAAACCCAATATTTAACATTTAACTTCAAGATTTTTTTCCTCTTCAAATTCCACATTTTGCTCAGTATTCAGACTCTTTGTTTTATCAGCTATTTTCAGGATAGAGAACTGTCCATCTCATAAACTATACATTTGCCTCTAACCCTATTTTTTCCTGCTTCTGTATGGTCACTAAAAGTAATATTTTTCACTGAAACCTTTTAACCAATGGCTCCACCTACTGTAGATGTGACTGCTATTATTGTGGAAATAAAAAAACTAGCAAAAAAACAATATGGTGTGGTGGAAAGACCACTGGATTTGTAGGTGAAGGTCTGGGTTTGAACCTCAATTTATATGCTTCTTATGCAGGTGAATTTGGATGAATTTCTCTAGGTTTCTGTTTCTTCATCTGTTGGAAGTGATTTAATGATTCTAGGTTTAAGCCCCCTACAGGTAAAACCATTAAAATATATCTTGGCAGGCTAACTGATCTCAGAAGTCTGTTTTGGGATTGATCATAACCACTTATTTTATAAAGGATGATTTAGTCTCATAAATTGCTTTGATTCAATAGGGTCCTGATGGTCATCCAGGTCTTAATGGAGCTGATGGTTTTCCAGGAATGAAAGGAGAAAAGGTAAGATCAAGATCAAAAGGTAGATTCAAATAAAACAGAAAGCAAAGGAAGCTTCCAAATATTGGGAATTTGGCAATAACCTTGCCTCTAGTTTTCCTCCATTTAATAGTAAATGTAGTAATTTATATTTCTACAGGCTTTAAAGTTTACAAAACATTCTTCTTAACACCTGTGAGAGATATAGGCAATACAAACCAAAAGAACACCACATAAAATCAGAGCAGACTTCCTATATGTGGAACCTCTTAATGTGTTTTTTTAAGTTAAAACAAGTCTATATTCATGAAATTAAAGTTTTCTGAATAAGAAAAAAATTGTTTGAATTTGTAGAACTGACAACATAGCTACCATATTTTTATTGAAAAGAAATATCACTTATATGAGCTTAATACTGTATTCCCAATTCCAAAATCTTTACATCGATTTCTCCCTTTCCTCCTTTCCTCCTTTTTCCTCCTCTTTTCCCTCCTTTCTCTCTCTCTATATCTTTCACTAACTTCTTCCCTTTCTGTTTTCTTTGTTCCTCTCCTTTTCCTTCTGTTTTTTTTCTCTTCCTATGTCCTCTCCATTTTTCCTTCTCTCCTCTCTCCTAGAACTACTGTTTGCTCCAGGCAAGTCATTTCATGATGCTAAAGCTTAGTCTTTTCTAGAAAAATGAGGAAATTAGACTAGAAGATCAAGGTTCATTGCTGCATTAAATCTCTTCTCCTATCTATGTCCTTGTACCTAGATATTTAAAAGGTAGCCTTAAGTGATTTCTGAAAAGACTTTTTCTAACACAAATGAATACAAAAGAGATGCCAATTTAAAGAATCTGTCTACCCAAGTCTCTTACAATGTGACCTTGAGCAAGTCTTTTCATTTGCATAAGTCCCAGTTTCTCATCTTTACAATAGGGAAAATAGAACTTGACTACTTCACAGGGTTATTCTGAGCAAAGCATTATATAAACTATAAAGTGCTAAATAAATGTGACTTGCTATTAAATTCAGTGATTTTTCAATAGAAAACTTAAATAAAATTATTTGACATGTCTATATCATTTGAAGTTTTGGAAAAAAACCTTTTTACATGCATGAGTTCCCTAGAAACCCACAACAACCCTGTGAGATATGTGCTATGAGCTGTTCTCCATTTTCAAATGAATGAACTGAGGTTCAGAGACATTAAGTGACTTGCCCGTGATTACAAAGTAGTAAGTATCAGAGTCAGGACATACATCCAAATCTTCCTGACATCAGGACCAACACTTTATATCATGATCCATGGTCCCAAATCAGTGTTCTTTTTACTCTACTAAAACTAGTACTACTTTGAATTTCTTAGCATTTTCTGATAATGAAGTCAAGAAAATCTGAGTTTAGATGTGGTCTTATAAATACATTAGCTATATGATCCTGGGAAAGTCACTTAACCTCTATCTGCCTCAGGTTGTTCAACTGTAAAATGGAAGTAATTATAGTAACTATTACACAGAGTTGTTGTAAAGATCAGATGAGATAAAATGTATACAGTGTTACATACAGCACCAGAATATAGTAGGTATCCCCTGCTGATCTGAAATTGGTTGACTTTTTTTTCAGGGATATGGTAAAGGTGAATGATTCTCATTGAGTGAAAAGTTAGTTATAAATCCTCAAAGATTCATAGTAACTCATTCTTTTATTTATATTAACTTAATTGGAATTGCTTATACTTTTCAGGGTGAAAAAGGTCCTAATGGCTCCATTGGTGAAAAGGTAAAAGAGGGACATCCGTATAGTCTAATTCTGATATTTTATAAAATTATTATATGTTCAGGATATAATTGAATATGTATCATGAACATGAATGTCAAAAGATAATGTGTTCGATTGTTCAAATGAGTCTGTGAGCTCATTGATTTCAGGAGGTTCCTATAATCATGCAAACTTCTATCCATCCTTGTAAAGTAGCATAGAAAGACATCCCAAGAACTGAAAAGGGAAAAAAATCATAGGAAGACAACATACATGGAAGATTGTTAGAAATAGTTCTGCAATTTCCTTACCATCTCTTTAAATGTATTCAAGTTAGTTCAAAAGTTTATCAACTAGTGAAGGAAAGAACAGTTCAGATATTCTATAAAGTTATGAAACAACTATCACAATTTAAGTAAAATTATTAAGTAAATGAGTAAATAAGTAAAATTATTAAGTAAATTAAGTAAAAGAATGATTTTTCAATCCAGGCAAATATATTATGGTTTCAGCAATTTATTTAAACCCCTTTCCATGCAATCAATCTTTGCCTTCCAGGGTGACTCTGGAAAAAGAGGACTACCAGGTCCCCCAGGGAAAGATGGGGTTGTTGGGGAACCTGGCCCCCCTGGCCTCCCTGGTCCTCCTGGACCCCCTGGAGCCAGCTGTGGAATGGGACTTGGATTTGAGGTAATCTTTCTTTTTTAATTATATATGCAAGAAGGAATGATGAAATTTCATAAGCAAGACTGATTCCATGCACTCTTTTTTTTCTCACTTTCAGTGGACTAGTATTAACTTGAGTAAGATTTTATTTTCCTCAGATCTTGTTCCCAGTATTGGTACATCCTGCAAAGAAAAGCTTTGTTTAGTCATTCTGTGATAATCTTAAGACCTTATTTGTTAATTCAACAAGTACTTATTAGGCATATATCATGTAAATGATTCTATAATGTTCCCAAATCATGTTAACAACATTATGCCGGTTGCTTGAAGCCATCTCCAAATTAGCCCCAGTTTTACCTGGAGCATTATCCCCACTGATGATCCTTATTCCTCTTCATGGATTATAGCATTATCTGTCTGTAGGAAGGCACTGTCTCTATGCAAATAATCTATGTTCAGATGGAACAAAATGTCTCCAGTAAAGTTGCTTTTTTGTGTAACTGCACATATTCTGCCATTTCAGATTCTGTTAGGTTTTCTTAATTTATAAATTAAATATCTTCCAATCTATTATTTATGCCACCAATTATCCACTGTAATGTATAGAAAAAGCAATCTTTGGGAACACAATATTTGTGGGTTTTGTCATTGAAGACTTCCATAAAACTAGTTGGATTAAAGTTGAAACAGTTGCAAGAGCGAAATGCTTTCTAAATTCTATCTAAGGGGTTGGCCAAGTTAATTGAAATATGAAAAACTACTTTAAAAGGAATAAGTTCCCTCTCATTTACCTTATGAGAATAAGCTTTGTTCTTTTAAGGTAACTTGAGGCAACTGGGTATAGAGGAAAAAGTGTTAGACTTCAAATCATGAAGACCAGAGTTCAAATTCTTCCTCAGACTCTTGCTAGCTATGTGACCCTTGGCAAGACACTTAACCTTTGTCCACCTCAATTTTGTCATCTGTAAAATGGGACTAATAGTAGTATCTTCCTCCCAGAGTTGTTCTGAGAATCAAATAAAATATAAAGAACATTGAAAATCATACAATACTAGAAAAATCCTAGCTATTATCATTATTATTATTGTGGTGGACCCTTAGTTATACAATGTGTAATAAGATATTAAAGTCTTCTTTTGATGGTTCATTTTGGCATGGAAGTACACTCTGGTTCATCCAAAGCTACACAATTTGAATGCAAATACTAAGAAGTAGCACCAAACTAGAAGAACTTCTATTGTAGTCCTGATGACAGATATTATGTCTCTCATCTGAGGAATAGCTTGGTTAAAGGTGGAGAGACCTGTCAAAATGTTATCTTCCAGGTCATAAAGTGTTTGTTTTTTTGGATCCAGTTATTCATGAAACTGTCTACTAAGTTATAGAAGCAGGTACTCCAGGCTGCATCAGGGGATGGAAGATACAGATGAATAAAATCATGAATCTTAAAGTATCACTATGCCTAGAGAAATTCCTTTGTGCCTCTCCTGCAAGGATAATGCAATGGGAATCACACTTAACCATGGGCATCCATCCTTTAGCTATTATGTGATTAGACTTAAGAACAGGGTACTACTCCCACGAGACCTCCATGACTAATAATATCTATTCTGTAGTACCATGGACAAGAGCTTTTTATATTACTGTCTTCCAGATTTGATTAAGGCCATAGAAGTTGAGACTTAACCATTTTAGTCTGACAAAATTGTATAGGGAATATATGAACAGAAGGGTTAGGTAGAGAAGGAAACATGAATGGGGCTATCTAGGACACTTTCTCTGCACAGTAATAACTAGAGTCAAAAATACTGGGTTCAAGTTCTAACTTTGACAATTATTACGCTTGATCTTGGCCAAATCATTTAATATCTCTGAATCTCAGTTCATTCATCTTAAAAAACAGGGATAAAAGCATTTATAGTCACTACCACATAGGGTCATTATTTTTTTAAAAAGTATTTTCAAACCAAGATTAAATACTAGTATCATTTCATTTCTTTGTACCTCCAGTATTTTGTATAATGCATTACATGTAATAGATGCTTAATAAATGCATGTTAAATTGCATTAGTTATTATTGCTGTTATCATGGTTGTTATTATTATATTGTATGTATCATCTAGTCAACCTCAACCACAAACATTACCCAAATAACCCCTGTTTTTCCTAGGAAAGGAAGGAGATAGGAAGGAGAAGACAGGGAGAACCCGGAAAAAGTTGTCTCATTCACACTCTTCTCCTTATTCTAGATTTAAATAAAGGACCATTTGCTTGATTGTCTTTATTAATAATATTATGACTTAGCATTTACAAAACTCTTTAAGGTTTGGGAAGGGCTTTACACATATTTTCCCATTTGGTCCTCACCTCAACTCTGTGAGATAGGTGCAATTATTACCTCCAATTTACAGATAAGGAAACTGAGGTCAAGAGAATTTAAATGGCTTGTCCAGAGTTACACAACTGGAAGGTGTGTAAAAGAGGATTTGAATTCCAATCTTCATGACTCCAAGTGTAATATTCCAACCCCTTTGCTACTAGCTAAGAGGGAATTACATGGAAGTCCATGGATCTTCTCCTAGCTTTGATCCAATGGTTTATTTAGAGTGAGAGAAGTCATTTCAATCCCTTATCTGGAGCATTCCCTACCCTGCTGCTCTACCTAATACCTATGTGTAGATGTACATTGATACCTTCATCTTTTAGACAACCCAAGGACAACTTCAATTCATCAAAAATCGAGATGTCATTAATGTGGGAACTCCCTCCTCTGATATATATCACAACCCATTCATGCCTACTTGTTTGGCATAAATCTTATCCATACTCACCCATATTCCCCATATGTCCTCCACAGAAGTTTCACCCACTGTGCTTAGTGAGAGCTTTCTTCTAGTTCTCTTGACATGATATCAAATATGATAAACAATATACACACACTCAAAAACACTTAGAAAATAACTTGTTGGGGTAGTGCAGTAGGTAGAGAACTGGACCTGGAATTAGGAAGAATTGAATTCAAATCCAGCTTAAGTTAAATTTACTAGCTGTGTGACTTTAGGCAAGTCACTAATGCTCTGTCAGCCTTGGTTTCCTTATGTAAAAAGATGAGAATAATAGTAGTACCCTACCTTCCAGGGTGATTCTGAGGATAAAATGAGATAACTCACACATGTCACAAATTTTAAAGAATGTTATAAATGTTAACTATGATGATGATGATGATATTGCCAATGATAGTTGACATTCAGGCTCAAAATTCAAGATAAATATTATTATCATTTCAATTATTACTCCTATACAAATGATCCCAAATTGAAAATATCCCATCTTGATATCTTACTTGAGCTCTGGTTTTTGCATTTTTAGTCATTCATTGAGTATCTCAAACCAGGTATCCATTCTACAGGCTCTTCTAACTCAAAGTACAGTCTTCTTGTATTTAGCCATAAGGAAGGTCCTAT